>NW_014585558.1:0-1972 GCF_000485595.1 Priapulus caudatus
TGCGTGCGTGCGTGCGTGCGTGCGTGCGTGCGTGCGTGTGCGTGCGTGTGTGTGTGCGGCTTCTTCCCGATTGCTTGTCTCTTTATCTTTGCTCATCTTTATTCTTGCTCATCTTCATTCTCGCTGATCCGCTCCTTGCTCATTCGCATCCTTGCTGATCTGCTCCTTGCTCATCCTCATCCTTGCTCATCCGCTCCCTGCTCATTCGCATCCTTGCTGATCCGCTCCTTGCTCATTTGCATCCTTGCTGATCCGCTCCCTGCTCATTCGCATCCTTGCGTGCTCATCTTTGTCATTGCTCATCTTCATCTCATGCTCATACTCGTGTTTCCTCAGCCTCCCAATTCTTGCCCCTCGTTATCCTTGTTTAGCCTCCCCATCCTTTCCCATCGTCATCCCCACATGGCCTCTTCTTTCTCGGTGTGCCGCATCTTCATCCTCATCCCCTCTCTCTCGGCGCAGCTTCTCCATCCTTGCTCACCCTTATCCTTACTCAGCCTCCCCATCCTTTCCCATCGTCATCCCCATATGGCCTCTTTTTCCTCGCGTGTCACATACCCCTCCCTCTCGGCGCCCTCCCTCTCGGCGCAGCCTCCTCCGCTTCTGGCTCCCACCACCACCGCCGCCGCCATCGCACCGGACAACCCCGTGGAGTATTGTCTTTCACATCTAAAGACTCGCTCCTGAGTAAACAGCGGTCACCGCGTACCCTGCCCGTCTCTGCTCACCTCTCCTCGCCGTGTTAGATGGGCGGTCGCACGCACCCAGGGTGAGCCGCGGTAGAGCAGGGTGGACGGTCCGTGGTGATAATCGGCTCCGTCGTCAGGCGTTGTAATGAAATGGCGGCCGCAGGGAGCGTGCCCGGCCGCGCGCGAACCGGACACCGATGTTTTGCCTCTATATCTATATCTGCCCGCTCCCCGGCTTCCGCAGGGTTGTCGGCATGAGTGGGTCCGGTTGGACTTGGAGTTTCAGCGAGACACGGATCGGGTCCGGATTTTTAACGTTGTCCATACGTGTCCCCTGATCTGTACTGGTGCGCATCTGCGGGGATTGTGGGTGTGTGTGTGTGTGTGGGTGGACGTGGGAGCAGAAGCGGTGGGGGGGGCAGATGTGCTTTGTGCTGCTGTTGCTGCTGTTGCTGCTGCTGCTGCTGCTGCTGCTGCTGCTGGTGGTGTTGTTGATGTTGGTACTGTTGCTGCTGCTGCTACTGCTGCTGCTGCTGCTACTGCTGCTGCTACTGCTGTTACTGCTGCTGCTGCTACTACTGCTGCTACTGCTGCTGCTGCTGCTACTGCTGCTGTTGCTGCTGCTGCTACTGCTGCTGCTGCTGCTGTTAAGAAAACGCTAACGTATGCGCGCGAGTGGCAATTGTTTACAGATTCGTTACCGGGATGGCGATGCGATTTTTCGCTATTAGTCATTTATTGAGTATATTGTGTCTAGGGCGTCGACCTCCTATATACAACGCGGCTGTTGTAGCTGTTTACACGCCTTTAATAGCTGAGGCGCCCCGGGGTTGGATTGTACCGCAGAAAAAAAACAGCGTTATTCTGCGGTATACGTTGAAATATGGGGAGGATGGGGGTGGGAGGAGGTCGAGGAAGAGGAGGATGGGAGGGGAGGAGGTTGAGGAGGAGGAGGATGTTGAGAAGGAGGAGGATGGGAGGGGAGGAGGTTGAGGAGGGGGAGGAGGTTGGGCGACGCAGCGTTATTCTGTGGTATACGTTGAAATATGGGGAGGAGGAGGATGGGAGTGGGAGGAGGTTGGGCGACGCAACGTTATTCTGCTGTTTATGTTGAAAAAATGAGGAGGACGGATAAACGGGGAGGAGGTTGCGGATAGGGGCAGCGGAAAAAATGTTTATGCACGTCTGTGTTTACGCGCGCGAGCGCCGATGGTAAAATAAACAGTGGATTTTGACGGTGATTAGCTAGGCTAGGGTTCTACTTCTGTCGTGCAGTGATTCTA
>NW_014585558.1:3353-3612 GCF_000485595.1 Priapulus caudatus
TGTGTGCTGCTGGTGCTGCTACTGCTACTACTACTGCTACTGCTACTGTTGCTGCTGCTACTACTGCTGTGCTGCTGCTACTGCTGCTGCTGCTACTGCTGCGGTGGTTTGTGGTGGTGGTTATGGTGGTTGGGGTGGTGCTGCTGCTGCTGCTGACGATGGTGGTGCTGGTGGTGGTGGTGGTTCTGCTGCTGCTGCTGCTGCTGCTACTGCTACTACTACTGCTGCTGCTGCTGCTCCTGCTACTGCTACTACTGCT
>NW_014585559.1:0-3611 GCF_000485595.1 Priapulus caudatus
TCACTCCCCGATTTCGATGTCGACTTTTGTATGGAAGGGCGCGACCGTGTGATTGACTACGTGGCGCAAAAATACGGCCGCGCTAGTGTCTCGCAAATTATTACTTACGGAACCATGGCAGCAAAAGCGGTGGTGCGTGATGTTGGTCGCGTAATGGGCCAACCTTATGGTTTTGTCGATCGCATCGCAAAATCCATACCGTTCGAAATCGGAATGACGCTGACCAAAGCCTTAGAAGAGTCGGAAGATTTAAAAACCGCCTACGAGAACGAAGAAGAAGTAACCGCTATTCTCGACATGGCGCTAACCTTAGAAGGGCTTGCCAGAAACGCAGGTAAACATGCCGGTGGTGTGGTGATATCACCCCGTGTATATCACCACCGTATTACTGACTTTAGCCCACTGTATTGTGAAGAAGGTGCGCGGGTGTTGTAACGCAGTTTGATAAAGACGAGTTAGAAGCAGTTGCTGGTAAAATTCGATTTCTTGGCCTGCGTACACTAACCATTATTCATTGGGGCAGTAAAACACGTAAATCGTCGTCACGAAAAGAAGGTAAAGAGCCTCTCGTTATCGAACTGTTACCGCTAAACATCAACCCACATTCGATTTTACAAGCAGCAAACCCACCGCCGTGTTCCACTTGAGTCGCGCGGTCATGAAGATTGATTACCCGCTAAAACCAGACAGCTTCGAAGATATAGTCGCGTTAGTGCATTGTTCCGCCCGGCCCTTTGCAGTCAGGCATGTGGATGACTTTTTATCGTAAACATGGCGTGCAGAAGTTGATTATTTCCATCTGATCTTGAGCAAGTACTAACACAACCTACGGTGTTATTTGTATCAAGAACAGTAATGCAAATCGCGCAGGTCTTGGCGAACTACACCCTCGGTGGTGCCGACATGTTACGTCGTGCATGGGTAAGAAAAAAGCGAAGTAATGGCAGAGCAACGTACCCTGTTTATGGAAGGTGCGTTGCGCGAGGATGTTGATGCCGACTTAGCAACGCGCATTTTCGACTTGATGGAAAAATTTGCCGGATACGGTTTTAATAAATCACATTCCGCAGCTTATGCATTATTGTCTTACCAAACCGCTTGGTTAAAAACGCATTACCCCGCTGAGTTTATGTCTGCCGTGTTATCAGCAGATATGGACAACACCGATAAAGTTGTCGGTTTGATAGAAGATTGCACTGAACAAGAAGTTAAAGTTTTACCGCCAAATATTAATCAATCCATTTATCAATTTAGCGTGCCAGATACCAAGTCAGTACTTTATGGGTTAGGTGCATTAAAAGGCGTGGGTGAAGGTGCCATCGAAGGCATCATAGAAGAGCGCGATAACAACGGTTTGTTTGTTGATTTATACGACTTCTGCCGACGTTGTGATATGCGTAAAGTTAATCGTCGTGTAATGGAAGCCTTAATAAAATCAGGCGCAATGGATTCATTAGGGCCAAATCGCGCAAGTTTAATTGCCAGCTTAAGTAACGCAGTACAACTTGCCGAGCAAGATCAAAAAAATGCCAGCGTGGGGCAAGACGATATGTTCGGTGCTGCGGATGTGCCCGAAGAACATGCCGATGTGCATATCGTAAAAGTTGACGACTGGGATGATGATACCCGCTTAACCCACGAAAAAGAAACCCTGGGTTTATATTTAACCGGTCACCCAATCGAGCGTTACGAGCAAGAGTTAAGACGTGTCGTTTTAAAGCTGGCCAACCTTGTGCCGAGAAAGCGATACGTACGGTGTTATGGCGTTAGCGATAAAAAGAATAAAAAACAATATTGCGCTAGCCGGTTTGTTAATGGGCTTAACGCGTACGTCAAACAAGAGCGCAAACGAACATGTAACGCCGTTGTCTCGATGATAGATAACCGACACGTGTTGACGTGTGTTTTACGAAAGAAGTGCAGCGGCATACGACACATCTATTAGTAAAGATAACAGTGTGCGTAGTAGAAGGTATGTCGGTTACGATGATTTTAATGCTCTCAAAATACCGGCGACAGCAATCTACGATGATTACTCCAGTGCCAGCAGAAAAGTTTGCCCGTGGTCTGCGTTCAAATAAAACGTTGATAGAAACCAAGCACAAATGGCAGTGCGCGATGCAACATGCATGGCAGCAACTAACGATGTGTTGGAGCGTATATATGAGAGAAGGGCATTGTCGTAAACATTGAATAATAGTGGGTACGATATTTGCATTGTCGTCTAGGGCAGATAGGAATGTCGTCGATCCCGACGAATTGTTAACTGGCGCTTAGATAAATAAGTATTGGTAACGAACACATAGAAATAAGTACTAACCTGTATGGATTTACACACGACTAATGCACGTCAGCGTTCGCCGATTAAAAGTATCGTTTCTTTAACGCGCAGTCAATGGCGCATGCGTCTGGTTTTTTGGGGTGGCGCAAATTCTGTTGCCGTTAGTTGCTGCCGTTATTCGCTTATAATGGCAGACGCAGGCCGATCATTTTTTCGCAGTATCATTGATACAATAAATACCTTACCGTTAATTATTACGCCGCTTAGCGTTTCGCTGCATCCTTATATATAACGCGGCACATTTTTAGCGGCTGCAGAGGGCAGTGGTATACCGGCAAACATTAATTGCCCTAGCGATTCAGGCAGCGCTTTAAAGCAATCGAGTGTTATCTGCCATGCGACATGGTAGTCGGTAAAGTGTTCAATGGCAGTTGCTGGCTTGTGCAGTGCGCTCATTAGGGCGAGAAGGGCACGTGTCACCTATGTGCACAATAAATGCACTCGCTGGGTAAATACGCGCAACACTCGCCATCACGTTATGTCGAACGTGGTTTGATTACTACGCGTGCGCTGGTCGCAAGGTATTGTCCGCCGCATTTATATACAGCCATTGCCGTATCGTCTTCGCCATCGAAGAAATGGCAGCGCTCGTTTGACGGTGCGCGTAACAGCGGCATGATGTTAATTCGCGTTGTGCTAGCAGGCTGAACAGCGAGATCGTCGTACATCGAAACAATTACAATACTACGGCCACTTCACCGCGTCAGTTTAGATTTTAGTTGGGTATGCGTTAGGCCGTTGGTTGTTTGTGGCTAGTGGGTGGTTTTACAGCGGCGGGCTGTTAGATCAGGTTTTAATCACAGCCTGCTAAAAAAAATGCGCCGTAACATGCAAACCACATTGGTTAAGTCATCGCCATGCTTGCCGGTTTATCTGTAGCAATACTCGGCATATTAAGTGGCGGCGCTGCACACGGCACAGGTTACCTAGAAGCAAAACAGATCGTCAGTTGCGCCGGTTTAGATACTTGCGCTGCAGACTTCGGCTTGATGTACCCGTTGTATAAAATACTCGCCACCGCCGCTACCTACCTAACGACAATCCCCGGTGGACTATTCGCACCATCACTAGCAAGCGGCGCTGGTTTAGGCGCAGACCTAGCCTTATTATTTCCTGTAGAAATGGCATCAACCATCGTCATATTAGGAATGATTGGTTACTTCACCGGCGTAGTACAAACACCCATCACCGCTTTTGTTATCGTAATGGAAATGACCGACAACCAGGAATTAGTGCTAGCCATGATGGCAACCGCACTGATTGCATCAGG
>NW_014585560.1:0-1590 GCF_000485595.1 Priapulus caudatus
CCCGGATTTAAACTTTTACGTTGAGCGAGGTGTCGCTACGATTCTTGGCTAAGCTGGGCAAGTATATTGTATAGATGATAACATATTATATATACATATAGATATAGTATATATTGGGAAATGTACCCTCGATTATCGGGTACTCCTGATATACTCATATATATATATAATATTGTATATACATACACATATATATATATATATATATATATATATATATACGCATTTTGGTTACTAATGTTTAGACTTTAGACGTGGTAAGTGGGGAGGGCTTCTGCTACATATGTCGCATCCCAACTACAGCTGTTGAGGTTGCCAGGGTCTATATTTAAGCAGCTGTCACGATGGTTCATCACACTGGCTTGCAAATGCCAGTGAAATATTTTTTAATTAATTTTTAAAATTGAGGATTTTTTACCGAGAATACGCGAGCATATCAGAGCGGGCATCTCACATCTCCAGTAGTTGTTACATATCGCACGAACATTGCGATGTTGTTTGGAGGTTTTCGTATAGGGTCGAGAGTGTGTATGCGACACACGATGTAGAATATCTACATATATCACTTATATATTATATATTTACTGTAGTATCTTAGTTACTTCTCTAAAAAGAAACAAAAGTTCAGACGTTTATTGGCATTTTGAAGGCGCTTGCGGCTCGCAATCTGGCCACTGCCGTTGGATAGCTGTTGCATTTCCATTGTATGAACTTTTTCTTTGGAGGGAATTGCGTTTCTGTTTGACCTTATCATAATGAGTTCCCGCCAGCAGTTCATCGAACGATTTTTTAATTCGTCTTTCTTTAGAGCTGCGTGTGTCTGCAAATTCCAAATAGTCCCGCTCTNGTGCGTGCGTGCGTGCGTGCGTGTGCGTGTGTGTGTGTGCATGCGTCCGTGCGTGCGTACGTGTGTGTATGTGTGTGTGTGTGTGTGTGCGTGCGTGCGTCCGTGCGTTCGTGCGTCCGTGCGTACGTGTCTGTGTGTTTGCGTGCGTGCGTGCGTGCGTCCGTGCGTGCGTACGTGTGTGTATGTGTATGTGTGCGTGCGTGCGTGTGTGTGTGCTAGCGTACGTGTGTGTGTTCCGTATTAGCGTGTAGAGTAAGTGGTACACGGCACACATTTCCCACCGCCGGTGCGTAACGGTGATCGCCTGCTTAGCGTGTGTCACCGTGTGTAACAACGCTCGATGCTTACTGCCGAGGATTGTGTCTGATCTTCGATGACTATCGATCAGGAGTGGTCATGCAGCTCGCGCGTGGCATTATTAGGCGGTATGATGACCGAACCATATCATCTTCTCAATGCGCACGGAATTTAAATCTGCATCGCCCAGCCATTCAGTATAAATGCGGCCAAGGCGGTGGGAGGTCTGTGTTATCGACTGAGAACATAGCTCATCGGAGAAATGGGTGGTGGCCCGTGCATGCAAGCTTTATTTCTATCTCTATTAGGATTTAACTGGAACCTTCTGTCTAGATATATCTTTACCAGGTTGTCGCTACTATTCTTGGCAAGCTTGCAAGTATATATATATAAATATTGTATATACATACACATATATATATATATATATATATATATATATATAC
>NW_014585560.1:3032-3609 GCF_000485595.1 Priapulus caudatus
CGATTCACGCGCGCGTGTGGTTGTCTGTATACGATACACGCACGCGTGTGGTTGTCTGTATACGATTCACGCGCGCGTGTGGTTGTCTGTATACGATACACGCGCGCGTGTGGTTGTCTGTATACGATACACGCGCGCGTGTGGTTGTCTGTATACGATACACGCGCGCGTGTGGTTGTCTGTATACGATACACGCACGCGTGTGGTTGTCTGTATACGATACACACAGGCGTGTGGTTGTCTGTATACGATACACGCGGCACGCGTGTGGTTGTCTGTATACGATACACGCACGCGTGTGGTTGTCTGTATACGATACACGCACGCGTGTGGTTGTCTGTATACGATACACGCGCGCGTGTGGTTGTCTGTATACGATACACGCGAGCGTGTGGTTGTCTGTGTACGATACACGCACGCGTGTGGTTGTCTGTATACGATACACGCGCGCGTGTGGTTGTCTGTATACGATACACGCACGCGTGTGGTTATCTGTGTACGATACACGCACGCGTGTGGTTGTCTGTATATGACACACACTCGCATGTGGTTGTTTGTATACGATACACACAGGCGT
>NW_014585561.1:0-663 GCF_000485595.1 Priapulus caudatus
AGAGAGAGAGAGAGAGAGAGAGAGAGAGAGAGAGAGAGAGAGAAGAGAGAGAGAGAGGAAAGAGAGACTTCAGATACAGAACTGACAGGACACATGTGGGAAATATCAAATCATCATAATTATGCTTACCATATGCTTAGTACCAATGCTTAGTATGCCTAGAAGGCTTTATAAAGCTTTAGAATGCTTAGTATGCTTCATATGCTTAGTACCAATTGCATGTTAACTTCTGTTAGAGCAAATTAAATGAATAGTAATAGTCACATAATGATGCCAATCTATCGTCTGACGATCTGACACATCCTGGATTTTGCTTGCTTCCCGTGATTGCGCATAGAGCAACGCTTACATGGAAGCAGATGCGCGCACAAAAATTCATTCTGTAAGAATTACAATACGAACCTGCGTAGAACTTTTACGATTTAATTGGAAAACGTTTCTATAATAGATATATAATTGCCCTTATTGTGTTGTTTGCGCATCTCGTGACATGCAGTTTACGTGGCTAGAGGGGCCCGAAGATTGGTTATTGACAGTCCGCGTCACGTGACCACATATAATGAGATTTGATTGCACGAGTTCTAACTAAGGCTGAGAGGGTCTATGTCCCCCGGGGTACTGCCGGAACGTACCCTGGGTACGGTCTGGTATACCGGAACGTAC
>NW_014585562.1:0-3608 GCF_000485595.1 Priapulus caudatus
GTGTGTGTGTGTGTGTGTGTGTGTGTGTGTGTGTGTGTGTGTGTGTGTGTGTGTGTGTGTGTGTGTGTGTGTGTGTGTGTGTGTGTGTGCATGTGCGTGCATGTGGAAAAAGTGAGGCGTAAGTGATGACTATTATTATACGCTAAATATATAATTATAAAGTTTTATTTGAAGTTATTTCTATACATATTTTTACTCCCATGTATTTTTATCCCCGTATATATGCAGCTGGCAGGCAGTAGTACTTCTGCGAATAATAGTGATTCTGTTTTGTTGGTTTCGTTGGTTTTGTGAAGTATGGTTTTGCGCGCCTATTCTTTGTCTGCGTTCCTATCTAATGATTCTTAGTAACTTGTTATATGTTTTGTAGTGTAACGCAGGTAAAGGAACCAAGGTACTATACGATCTGATTTTCACGCCTCCTGTAAAACTGCTGACCATTGAAGGGGGATGCACAGTGGTGGCGATACCTACCGCCGCTGTATCGCAACATTACAACTTAATACAGGTGTGCGCACGTCGTGTTATGAAACAAGTAATTACCTTGAATTAACGGTAATAAGTAGGCTGTAGAGGTGCGAAGGCTTTGGTGGTGACAATTTCAACTAATAGGTAAATACTCACGAAAACACGTGTGTGCATGTGTATGTGTTGTGTGTGTCGTTGTGTGTGTGTGTGTGGTGTGCTGTGTGTGTGGTGTTTGTGTGTGTGATGTGTGTGTGTGTTGTGTGCTGTTGTGTGTGCTGTGTCGTGGTGTGGGTGTGCATGTGTAGTCGTGTGGGTGTGTGTTGTGTCGTGTCGTGTGTCCGTTGTGTGCTGTGGTGTCGCTGTGTGTGTGGCTGTCGTGTGTTGTTAGGCTCCAGAAAACGGTAATTGCTAGGTGCTTAGAAAGCGTCATAGGTCCATAATGATGTAATGTATTAAATGTAACATAGTAGTATTATATATTAATCATTAACTATATTACTGATTAAATATATTACTGTTATACCCATATAAAGTATACATTAAAATGTATATATATAATATGTGTACTATTGACGGTGAGTGGCACACAGCCTGGGGTCCGGGGTTGTGTGTGGGTGTGGTGTGTGTGTCGTGTGTGCTGTGTTGTGTGTGTGCTGGTGTGTGTGGTGTGTGTGATTTGACGGAGCCTGGCCGCTAGGGAGGAGAAATGGCGGCACCTCTCATAACCCTTGATGGAGGAAACTCTCAATCCCTTTAGGAGGAGCTCCTCCTTAAGCGATAATCTCACAAATCCACTCAATTCGAACGATACGGCCTCTGGAAGTGATTACATTGCTGATGTTTTCAGCAACTTCGCTCGTTAAGGAGATCCACTTTCTACAAGCCTATCCCATGTCCTTAATTCGTGTGGGCTATTTTGTGTTGCATTTCCTAAGCAACAACCCCGGAATGTCGCTCCCCGACATCCGTCGGTGTTGTCCGTTTATACACGAGTTGTGTCGGCAGCGCTTTTCTGAACCACACACCTATATCCGTGCTACCAGGGTTACACACATCGAAGGGCGAATCCGCGTCGCCAGGCTTGGATTCGCATCAGCACAAACGGCAGCAACCCTATATATATTGCGTCCCCGGTCCCCCGTGCACGGCGGCTATGTAGCACAGAGGTACCGCAGGCCTCTCCACAAGCCCCTCTCTTGGGCTTCTGTTCTCGGAGCAGTTGTTGGGGATGCGACGAGATAGGGCGTTATGGGGTGGCTCGCCGAGGAAGATTGGACACTCGCCGCAATCATCGAGACGGCAACGGGCGGGTGCTTTATTGTCCGCGCTTGTATGCTGTAGCCTGGAGTGCCGTGCAGCGACGGCGGAACTATCTGTCTTCGTTCCTGTTGTTTTTTCGCTGAGCCCGGTAAGCAATCAGATACTAACCACCCAACTTCGGTTAGGTACTCTCTGCGATACAGTGAAGATATCTAAACATGGCACCTGGCTTAATGCAATGAATCCTTAGAATTAAGACAGAAAGACGAAAACACCCTACGAAAGGCTCGTCAGCTCTGACAGAACGCCGAAAATTAAAGAAAGTGTGGCTCTCGCGCTTGTTAAAGACACTGGCCCCGACGTGCCAGCAATTAGCAGCCTACCATTACGAACAGGTGTCGAGAAGAGCTGGTCTCTGGACCACGTGGATTCGTCGTCGTGTTTGCTTTGAGCCACATAACAGCTGACCACGCCTCACCACGTCTGGTGGTCCGTGCCTGATAACATTTTTTGCTTCTCTAAATACCGCCGAGAGTTGTTTGTATTTACTATTTTTATTTTATTTATTACTTGTACTATTTATTTACATGACCCAGTGACCCGCAATATAGTCATAGCAACCATCGTACACGACCTCTGCCCGTGAGCGGAGCCCTAACAGGCACGTATATTGTACGCACGTTATTGCACCGTAATCAGTACGTATTGTTTTACACAGCTGTTATAGGTCACGCTGGCTGAGCCGCAGCAGCTGCTGCCTGATTTGGCGGTTGGCGGGTGGGCATACGTAGCTGCAAATAGGTTCATGAATGTAGCTCGTCTCTATGATTGCGTGCGGATGTCTCAACTCTCCTCGGCGACGCCACAAACGGCTACGTTCCGCGGCGCGACAGGCTCAAACAGAGTCGCAAAGCAGACGGGCAAGCTGGCACGGCCGGGGCCATTCGAGGGACCTTGCCTTTTTGTCTGAATCATAAAGGCGATTGCTCCGGGTTTGCATTAATGGACATTAAGGACTTGGAGACACATCGTGTCGCTATGTTGTTAGTCTGCTATCCTCCGGATTGGGCGGTGTCTACGAGGAAACGACGTCCCTGTTAGATGATGGTCGACATGTACTGTGTCGGGATTTGGGAGCTCCAGTTGGATGAGTTTTACGCGTAATAAATCCGGGTGGGTCTTTATAAGGCTAGTAAATTGGACGAATTTCCCTTCGTTTAGTTGGGGGAGTCCACCCACTCGCTTCCTTTAATCTACTCCTGGAATACATATGGGGCGACTGGTTTCGGTTGTAATAATTGGTGGCATTTTTAGTTGATGATTACCCGGGTCTATTATAAACCCCCCTTAGGACGCTCCGGCAAGATTCGTTCATAAAGTGACGTAAATAGTAGACGATACTACGAGCCTTGTTTCGCAGTAATATATCTGCGTTTATATTAATTACTGTATATATAGTAGGGATTGGTCTATTGATGATACGTAACCGTATGTTTCTTTCACACTGGGCATACGACTAAGTAGATAGTAATAGTGTCCAAGTTGAGGGAGCTGACTGAGGAACATTGTCCGTGCCTGTTCCATGGCTAATGGGTACCACCCTAGCATTTTTCGAATGTTCGTAAAGTCATATAAAACAGGCCAGCTGTGGATCGGTACCACTTCACATTAAATTCAAGCTATTCTAACATTTTACACATACATTCATTTGTTTACAGGATTGGTACGACTGCCGCCTTGTACTGTGGAGTGCCATCAGTGTCACGCGGTCAGTGATATCGAGAGCACGCATAATAACTTGATCACTTGGCTGAGTGATGGAGTTGATAGGCTGATTATGTTCTGTCCGGAGCTCGAAGTCTGATAATGGTGACATCACT
>NW_014585563.1:0-1587 GCF_000485595.1 Priapulus caudatus
AAATAAAATCATGATTATAGAGACTTATGCTTGAAATGATGTCCTTACAGCATCATTTAGAAGGGGGATATATAATTTACTCTATCCTCTCACCATCACTATGGATACAGCAATGAAGTCATTGATTCGCAGCTTTCCCAAACAAGCCATTAGCATCAACTTATTGTTGTTAGCCTCCTTAGTCTTTCTCGTTATTGGTATCACCGCCCCTCTCCTCACTCTTATCAAATTCAGCTTTATTGAAAATACCGTTTCTTTGCTATCGGCAGTTGAACAATTTTACACCGAAAAAGAGTGGTTCTTATTCATTATAATTGCCACTTTTAGCTTATGCGTACCCGTTATAAAAATAGCCAGCCTACTGCTTATCTTAAATGTAGATTACTCACACGGTTCTCTACTTGACAAATCATTGCAAGTAATAGAAACAGTAGGAAAGTGGTCAATGCTAGATGTGTTTGTGGTGGCATTATTGCTTGTTTCTGTAAAGCTAGGAGCCTTGGCAAAAGTCGAGGTGCATTATGGCTTATACGCCTTTGCAACTTCGGTGTTATTAACAATGGCACTGAGTTTATGGATTCACCTCCTTTCCAAACAGCGCATCAAACAATTACAGTCCACCACCGACACAAGGAAGCATCGAAAAGAGTGAGACGGACTGTAGAAATATGTTTTATATTCATATGGATGAATACAGGTAGTTTTAAAATATGCTATAAACATACCAATCAGGAGTTTTGAAGATCTCAAACTACAGCAAATACTTGCGACACATATATACCAACCCTAATGCCTAGTCCATTCCACAAGGAGCCATCGTTCATGAAAAAACGTGTACTTATTTTATTAATTCTAACGGCAATTTGGACATTAGGTAGTTGGTGGTACTACACCTGCAAAATAAAAGGCTTTTGTGGCACCACAAATAAAGACCTCAACACCGCAAACACTGCGGCAGTTATTCCTGCCCCAACTCCTGTTATTGAAGCCCCTACGTCCAAACAAGTCCTCGACAGTGATGGCGATGGGCTGACCGATAATGAAGAAATTGCACTGAATCTCAACCCAAAGAAAACCGATAGTGATGGTGATGGAGTTCCTGATAACGAAGAAGTCGGTGCTGACCCTAGCTCGCCAATTGATACTGATGGTGATGGCATCATTGATGCGTTGGATGAGGACGACGATAACGACACCTTGCCTACATTGCTCGAAAACACCATCGGCACATCTCCATTACATAAAGATACTGATGATGATGGTCTTGATGATGATATTGAAGTCGGGATTAACTCGGGCGTTCCTCTTAACACCGATGGTGACAGCCTCATAAATGCTATCGACCCTGACGATGACAATGATGGACTCCCCAGTATCGACGAAAAAGCCGTTGGCACTGACCCATTGAAGGCCGATAGCGATGGTGATGGTATCTCGGACGGCAATGAAATTAGCAATGCGGCCGGTGAAGCAAAAGATTCGAATAGCAATGGCATCATTGATGCACTGGACAATATCAATAAGCCTGAGCAAGCGGCACCTAAAGCTACACCTGAAATAGCGACTGGGAAAACAAAACCAACTGAC
>NW_014585563.1:2587-3607 GCF_000485595.1 Priapulus caudatus
CTGAGAAAGCGGCACCTAAAGCTACACCTGAAATAACGACGGGGAAAACAAACCAACTGACAATGACGAAGTCACCATAGAGCCTCTAAATAATGCATCAAACCCTTCGACACAAACGATACAAGGTAGCCTGCTCTACTTCCCCTTTAGTTCCGCAGAACCTAAGTTATCAACGTCCGCTTCAGAATACTTTGCTAGAATAGCTAGCTGGTTAAAGGAATCTCCAGAGAACAAGGTTGTATTAATAGGTCATACAGATGATGTTGGCGCTAAGTCGAACAATAATACGCTGGGCTTAAAACGCGCAACGATTGTCAAAGACATGCTCACCAAACTTGGCGCTCCCAAAGGCCAAGTTAAGGCAACATCTAAAGGAGAAAGCCAGCCATTGATGAGCAATAAAACCAATGCGGGCAGGAAGAAAAATCGTCGAGTAGAGCTAAGCCCTAGCGGTAAAGGTGCGGTGAATTAAGCCTCTACCCAAACCAACCATATAATACTTGAGCGCCGCTATTAATGACGATGCTCATTTGCTAAAGGGCGCTTATAAACGCCCTAAAAATAGATTAATAGCACTGAGGATGTGACTATGTTTCAAAACGATATAATGAAAACCTATGAATTGCAGGATGCCACTTTAGAAATCCTAATTATGCTCGCAGGAGCATTCCTTCTAGGTAGCCTCTTCTCTTGGGTATTACACAAATTTCGCGGTAACGATGACTCCCGGCAGTATGCACATAAACAAACCGTGAATCATCAAAGTCGTTTTCAACAGCCCGAAAGATCCCATCAAAAAAATACTGCTACGGCTACCGGAAGCCTTACCGCGGCAAGCTCCTCAAGCGAAAAGGTGGTTAAAAACAGAGGCAGTAATAAAAGAGGAGGTTTCCGACATCGCCCATGCTGGGGGAGATAATATAGCTAGCGCTCGTTCGACGCTAAAAGAAACCGCCTCAAACACACTAGAAGCCACCGATGATGGCTTGTCAGTGGCAGGATCTACCGTTGCTGCAAGCG
>NW_014585564.1:0-3607 GCF_000485595.1 Priapulus caudatus
TTTTCCGAAGAAATAGAAAATTCATCAGTTAATTATGCAAGAATTCTTTGTGCAAATATATGCTTTAAAAGAAGTGTGCACGATATAACGGATTGCCAATTTCCCGGTATGTAATGAATAAAATATAACGCGCACATTTTATGATTGTAAATATTAAACGAATATAGTATCGTAGAAGATTATACACGTATATATATATATATATCCTGATGGTATTCATATAACTACTGCATTAGCGTAATAAACTTAAAACGCACCCGACGAGTTATGCCGCATCGGTTCCTCTACGCGCTCTCCCCAAGCACAGGCACTTGAAGNGTAACGTAACGGCCACCCCCCCGGCTGCTTGCTGTACTGTTCCCCCGCCCTATCCTTCCCCTCCCCTCCTCCCCCTCCCTTCACCTCCCGCTCCCTCTCTCTCTCCCTCCACCGAGGAGTTTTTAGCCGTCGCTATGCGCGGGCCTGTGTGCTTGCTGCCTCTTTCTACGGCCGCTGTACCCCTCCCCTTCCTTCCCCTCCCCTCCCCCATCACCCGCCCTCCCTTTCCACGTCCACCCCCTCATTTCTCCTCCACCCTCCCTTCTCTCCAGCCTCCCGCGAGTTTGGTCTTGTAGCTTCTTAAGAAATGCTGTATAATGCTAAACTAAATTACGAAATCTATTTTCACTTTTTTTGTTAGTCCAACCAACCTCCTCTTCTTCTTAACTTCCCTTTTCTATACGACTCTCTATCACTCTTCCTCCCCCTCCCTTCCATATCCTCACTTGCCCGATCCACGTTCTCCCTCTCTCTCCTCCCGGGTCGTCGTTTCCTGTAAATTCCGTCCAAATCCTATGTGCAACAAACACTGACTGCAACCATTCCTCACGCGGCTGCAGTGTGCACACTGACACTTATATATAACACTTATACACGCACGCACGCACGCACGCACACACACACAGCAGCAGCAGCAGCGACCTACCTCTCGTCGTCGGGCGGCATCTGGTCTGGCGGGAAGCAGTCGTGGTTGCCGAGGCACGGTATGATGGCAGCTTCAGTGAAGCTTGCCCGCAGCAGCCGCAGCACGTCGCCCAGCGTCGCCACGACCTTCGTACGGTTCAGCTCGTCCAGCGGTACGTGCGGGGAGCTGTCGCTACACGCGGGGGAAAAGAGAGAGAGAGAGAGAGAAGACATGGTCAATATGTGTGTTTGTGTGCGTGTGTGTGCGTGCGTGCGTGCATGCGTGCG
Source organism: Priapulus caudatus (assembly GCF_000485595.1). Lineage (NCBI taxonomy): Eukaryota > Metazoa > Priapulida > Priapulimorpha > Priapulimorphida > Priapulidae > Priapulus > Priapulus caudatus. The sequence goes on from NW_014585564.1 coordinate 1,231, forward strand.
TGCGTGCGTGTGTGCATATATACTCGTCGCATTCGGAGGAAGAGTAGAGAGAGAGAGCGCGATAGGAGCAGAGAGCGAAGAGGAAGAGAGGGAGAGAAGAGAAGATGAGAGATGAGACGAGAGAGGAGAGAGATGAGATAGTGAGAGAGAGAGAGAGAGTAGAGAGAGAGAAGAGATAGCAGGAGATGAAGAGAGAGAGAGAGGAGGAAAGAGAGAGATTAGATGAGAGAGAGAGACATATATATAGTATATTAGTAGAGGCAGAGGAGAGAGGAGAGATGAGACAGAGAGAGAGAGAGAGGGGAGAGGAGAGAGGAGAGAGAGAGCACGAGAGAGACGAGAAGAATGAGAGAGAGAGAGAGAGAAAGATAGTATGGTGTGTGTATATACTCGATACCGCTATTTGGAGGAAGAGTAGATAGCATAGAAAGGAGCGATGTATATATATTAGTATATACTAATATATATAATATATAGTATATTATATATATATATATATATATATATATATATGCATGAGGGTGTGGGTGCGTGTACATGCATGCCTGTGTGTAGAGGGACCGTGCACGAGGGTGTGAGTGTAAGCAAACGTTCGTCGCTACTTTGTGCTGTCGTACGCCAGCTTATACCGCGTGTCTACTTTACGTAGCACTGTACTGTTAGCTGCCAGCTGACGAGGATCTGCGGTCATACATGCACCGCCTTATATTACAAAAGATATATACAGAGAATATATATATTGATATTAAATATAGAGGGTATTTTCTACACTAGGATACAGCGAGACTGTATTGCTATAGACACAGAGAAGCGGGACACACGGCCGACATAACGCACACAGCCTCCGGCAGGCAGCTGCTCAAATAATTCACGAGAACGAAGCCATGCGGAGAGCGAAAGTAATACGGATCCGCGGAAGATGCGAAGATCGGAGAGATTTCGGAGACGGATTTTGCAAACCCGAACGCGGGGGCGCGAGGATGCCACGACGTAGGGATTCCTCATATAGATTCATCTATTATGGCTTCATCTGACGCCGTGATGCAGTGGCGCGGCGCCGCGTCTTGAGAGATTCGAATTAAGATTGCATTCCTACTCCTCCTTCATCCAAATAATGCTCTCGTTATTAGCTCACGAATCACGAGTGCGCGGCTGGTGGAGCTGAGAGAATGAGCAATTGTGCGTAATGAATTACAGTGCCCGATTAGGAAAGAATCGGTGCGGAGTGATGCGGCAGGGTGGGCGGGGACGGGTGGGTGGGTGGTGTGACTTGCGTGCTATGCTCACAGTGCTATTCTAGCTGCAAGCAGTAGCTCAGTAAAGATTGTAAACAATCTTACATCTTTAAAAGATTTAGGTCTTAAAAGATTTCGTCATTAAACCATTTTACGTCCAAAAATATTAAGACGTTATACGATTTTGTCTTAAAAGATTCAGGTTTTAAACAAAGTTAGGTCTTAAATGATTCGCGTCTCAAAAGATTTCTTGTTTACCCGGAAGGAAAAGCCATGCCGACTCAAATATATTCTTCCTCTTAATTAGTAACACTAATTCCCCTTTCAACATCCTTTTCAGTCACCAGCTAATGTTCTGTGATTTAATAGTTTTTTGATTTCCACATGCAATTATTTGTTATTGATAAATTATTCCGCATGTAATTTAATTATTTAACTAATAATGTAACAATTATTAAACGTATAATTTGTAGTCGGTGGTTAATATAAAGGTGGAACACTACCCACCTACCAGCCTATTCCTTGAATACAGGCAAGTGCCTGTATGCAAGCTGGTAAGAACGCACACAGGCAGGCATATACGCGCACACGCACACACACACGCACACGAACGCACACAGACACACATATACGCGCACGCGCACGCACACAGACACACATATACGCACACACGCGCACGCGCACGCAAACAGACACGCATATACGCACACACACGCAGTCACGCACACGCACGCACACAGACACACATATACGCACGCACGCGCACACGCACGCACACAGGCACGCATATACGCACACACGCGCACACGCACGCACAGACACATAAACGAGACTTCAATTCGGTGGGTATTTTGTCGAAGCAAACAGCTAATCATAATAGCGTGTTAATATTGGAAATGAGGGTGGTTTGAAAGCTTGGAGAAATACAACTTGGATATTTGCTTCTTTGATAACGAGTAGTTTTCTCATCGTTAATAGAATCACGTGCATGCAGACGTTACATTCGCGAGTACCGATTAGAAGGCATAACAAATCAGGGATGAGATTGGTTAATTAAATTTTCAGCTGAAATTTAAATTAGCAAACAGAGGAGCGAGCAATGCGAGGACCGTAAGTCATCGCCATGCTAGGGGGTCCGGGGC
>NW_014585565.1:0-3607 GCF_000485595.1 Priapulus caudatus
AATTAAAACAATATTATCACCAGACATTAAACAGCCACTTCACTCACACAACCACTGTACAACTTGAAAAATTAGCATAAAAGTGCATATAATAATCAGATATTAAGAAGCCAGTATCAGCACGGCTGAATCATTTCAACTGTAAACACACGCCGGGCCATTGTCGCCACACTGACACATAAATATAGAGTATATCAAGTCAAATGTGAGTATAGAGTATACACTCTATATTTATGTGTCAGTGTGCGCGCATATGGCGGCCGGCGTGTGTTTACAGTTGAAAATGCTTCAGTGCCTGTGATGTGAGCCACCATCGCTGTATACGCGAACGACACTGTAAAGCCAAACATCTGCAACCGCAGAGGTGGCGTTGTTAGCAGGCAGAATTACACAGCCACACCAACGCGACGACGCCGTAGTCGTCAGGCAGGCAGTGACCCCCAAACATGGCGTTTCGTGCACGCCCACGAGCGATGCAGAAGGTACTGGTTTTTTGGGCCGCCGCACTCGTCTACGGGTGTCACAGCGCTCATGATCGGAAGCATTCCGTCGGCCCTATAGAGAGATATAATAGGATGTTTTTTCTGTCAGGCAGCTTCCTCGAGAATGCATGTTATTTTTGAAAACTTAGTGTTCAGGCATCTAGTGTTTCATGTTTTACCCGACGCACACGGATCACAAAAGGCAGTTGACTAAGCGCGAAAATAGTTGTACTTTGCAAATTCTGCCTGTTTGAGTGATTCTCTTGCGATATGGATTTCAGGGTTTCTTCTACATAGGAGGCACTGCGGCGCTATCGCCGTTGTCCAAATTAACAACGCCGGTTGCAAAATGGTGTCAATCCAAAATAAATAGATCACCACGTGCTTCTGACGATATACACACTGTATGGAAACACTGATGTATATGATTCACAGTATAACATATAGTTATATTTTTGCGGTGACCGGACAACCACTATATAAGCTTCGTGACATTCCCACAAAAAGTAAATGAGAGTTGAGCAATGCGTTTTCCACCCTCATCAATCGAATCAATCCCGAGCGAGCTAAAGATTTTGCATGAGATAAGAGTCTATCCCAACCTGCCTACCCAGCACGAGACTAAGAGGCCACACACCCTACATATACACCATAAAAAAGAGATCACAAGGAAATAAGACAGACACAGTAAGTAATCACGTACAATGGACACGACTACCAATCAAATTACGCGCCGTCGAAACACCACCAACACCTTAACTTACCCAGTAAACATTCAGCAAAATGCAAACCCAATTTATAGTTAATCCCGATCAAAAAACACAGAAAACCAACAATCAAAAGACAACAAGTCTCCAGGGTTATTAGCCAAATATTACCATTATAACGCATTATTACGCACCAAAACCAACCAGAGAAAAAGCGACGAGACGCAATGAGCACGCTCGCGCCATACACGGAATCTGCATCAGGGCGCATCGCGGGATAGACACTTGGTTTTCGGGTTTTTTTTTTGCTTTTGCGTGACAAACACGGTGAGGAATTGCTAGGCGAAAGAAGTGCGGGCAAGAAATGAATAGAGCGCGCTCCAAAAAAATATACGCTGGGCCTAAAGAAATCCCACCTATACACTAAAACCATTCCACCTATTCCTCCCCCCCAAAAAAATCCTCAGGAGAATAGTCTTCTGGCAGAGATTATAAAATCAAATAAAACATACAAAACACAAACAACAGCCTACAACCAAATTTATCACTAAAAGACAACTAGATATGTCCAGAAATTACGAAATCTCGCAGAATCCACTAAACCCGACGTAATCCAGTGCCTACTGGAGCGCCTTTGAATCCCATGCATGTGCGTTTTCTCTTTTGTCGCCTAAACTGGCAATTTCCGGGCCGTTGTAATAATTTTCGCCTCAAAAAGAAACCTGTATTTAAAAGAGCATTATCGCCATTAGCCGGCCACCTGCATTCTAATGTTGTGCTTTAGACAAAGGCAAGCAAATGGAGGAAAAGGGCGGCGCCTAGCATTTTTAGCTTCATCTGACATAAGTCAGATGGCAGCTTTGTAGAATCCGCTTGATCGTGCCGTCCGTGCGTCCCGTGCGCCGTCCGGCGCGTCCGTCCGTGCGTCAACAGTTGGGCACAATCTACACCCGCGTCGACGTGACGGTCACGATATTCGGGTCGTTGGGGGGATCGTCAAAACGAGTTGGGATGTCGAAGGCGGGGGTCAACAGGTTCAAAAGTCAAGAGGTGTAAAAGAGGGGGAACATTTACTCCTTAACTTAAGGTATAGGGAGGAAATGCAGAATTGGCGGCACAATACTAAAACGGCTCGACCTAGCTCGTTGACTAGCGGTGTATAGGCCATCATGGTAGGAAAAGCCATCACTGTGCCGAAATTTGGAGTCACAGGTACAAAGGTCAGTGGAAAGGGCAGATTTTAGACATTTTCTGAGGACATGGTGTGACGGAGCGATGGAAAAACTATTTTTTGTGTTCAGGCGGTGACCTAGCATTTTATGGCTTATTGAAAGGACATGAAATGTCCTTCTGCTGACGTGGCGAACAGAAGTAAAGTGTCGATAACTTTTGACCCTCCAAGAGGAGGGTTAAACTTGGATTTGTTGACGTCTGTTAGAAAGAATTTGACTGCCGGGTTTTGCTAGTAGAAATTTCTATACAGTTGCCTGATGTATGAGGCGTACAATGTCACAGTGAGAAATTTCAAAAGCTAAATTTGTTTAAGAAGGTGTATAATTCCTTAAATCAGTATAATTTCTAATGCATTCTGTAAGCTGTCAGTATGTTACATAGTAACGTATGCCACGTGCAGTGGCTGTGCATGTGTTGGGGCATTTTGCCGTGGCATTAATTGGTTGCAGCTGGCAGCCTCTGCTATTTGCAATTTGGGCAGCCTGTAGGCTTGCGTAGGTAATGGATGAGTGCTTACCCCACCGTAGAATTCTGGTCTTGCAAATAGGTTTGTTGCTACTACGAATGATGGCGAGCCTTTCAATCTTTTAAAATGCAGACCACTCACTAACGTACGCGCCATCTCGGGTGGCAACTTTCATAAGCCGAATCCGAACGGAACAAATTCTTTTGAGAAGTTGCTGAATACATCGCTGGTGTGCATTCCCTGTCGGCGTGTATGTGAGACATTGTGGGGGATACAGGGTTTAACGTAGAAAATTCAGGAATCCGCTCCACTCACACAGAGTCAGCCGCAGTAAGACGTTCAGATGAGCGCTGTCGCTTATGCGGCACTTTTGTTTATTGTATAGCAACTGTACCAACATGGTATCGCAAATATGATGGCCTTTGCCAACATGTGTTTTAGTGTCGCTTTATCGCGTGATGCTTATAAACATGCACGCATGCATGCATGCATGCACGCGCGCACACGTATGCATGCACCCTCACATGCACGCACACGCGCACACACACACACACACACACACGCACGCACGCACACGCACACGCGCGCACACACACAGACGCACGCACGCACGCACGCACGCACGCACACACTTACACATGCACGCACGCACACACACACACACACACACACACACACACACACACACACACACACACCACACACACACACACACACAC
>NW_014585566.1:0-2164 GCF_000485595.1 Priapulus caudatus
GTACAGGTGCGTACGTACAGGTGGGTACGTACAGGTGCGTAGCGGGCAGTTCGACAGGTAGTACAGGTGCGTACGTACAGGTGGGTACGTACAGGTGCGTACTGCGTAGCGGGCAGTTCGACAGGCGCCTTCGCCTGATGGAAAGCCGGCCGGCCATGTACGCGGTGTGCGAAAACATTAGCATGAAACGGACGTGTATGTGCGTGCGTGCGTGTGTGCGTGCGTGTGTGCGTGCGTGCGTGCGTGCCTGCCTGCGTGCCTGCGTGTGTGCGTGTGTGTGTGTGTGCGTGCGTGCGTGCGTGCGTGCGTGCGTGCGTGCCTGCGTGTGTGCGTACGTGCGTGCGTGCGTGTGTGTGTGCGTGCGTGAGTGCGTGCGTGCGTGTGCATGCGTGCGTGCGTGTGCGTGCGTGCGTGGCTGGGTGGGTGGGTGGTTATCCCTCCAGACCGTCAAGTTTCCCGCAAGTTTACCGCCCGTGTGTTTCGTACACTCATATCTCGAGCTAGCTCGTGATTGACTGACCTGTGTCGTAAAGCGATGCCCTGCTTGCATGCTACGTACCTCACTACCTCACTTGATATGTTTAACTCTGCTATCGAGAGCGTCTTAAGAAGGCGCTCTTCATTAAGAAAGCGCATTAAGAAGCGTATTAAGAAAGCGTATTATGAAGCGTATTAAGAAAGCGTATTAAGAAGCGTATTAAGAGAGCGTATTAAGAAAGTGTATTAAGAAAGCGTATTAAGAAGGCGTATTAAGAAGCATATTAAGAAAGCGTATTAAGAAGCGTATTAAGAACGCGTATTAAGAAAGTGTATTATAAGAAAGCATATTAAGAAGGCGTATTAAGAAGCGTATTAAGAAAGTGTATTAAGAAAGTGTATTAAGAAAGTGTATTAAGAAAGCGTATTAAGAAGGCGTATTAAGAAGGCCTTCTTAATACGCTTTTGTTGATATGTACAATGCTCGCAGAAGACGTCTTTTGCGCTATTTAGATTTAGTGGTGGATTTAGAAGTAATTGCGAATTTGAAATTCTCTGTGGCAACACAACAGTACAGCCGTGGCGTGCATGAAATATGAGCACAAACGCTTCACAGTTGTTGTCCCGGCTCTTGAAAGAAATGAAATGTTGAACACTTAGCTGGAAGGACATATATGGTGGATTTAACATTTTTCCGAAAGGCGGTGTTAGCGTTTCTTGGAGTTAGCACCACCACTCACTGTGAAAACGGGGCTCAGGTTTCAAGCACTAACCAAGTATCATCCTCAAACAGGAGGTGGGTAATATCAAGAGTCCATAATAGGAATTTTTCTATTATTGACTCTTGATATTATATTCATTCGCATGAAAAAGACATAAGCAGGCTTTGGGATGCCGATCCTGGCTCGATAACGAGCTTAGAGGAAAATAATGAAGCTATGGGACAAGATGTATGATGATGATGTCACAGTGATCACCAGTGATATTATCAGCGTAATCGGCTTAATCAGATTAATTATAGACAAAAGCATCGTTAAGTTTTTAAAATTGAAATGGAACTATCCTTGATGATATAATGAAGCCATTTTAATTCTAACTTAAAATTTCAGATAATTAAAAGTGTTAAGTGTTAAATTTTCCTGGTTGCCGTCGCTGCAGAGATTTTCGGAATTGCGTAATGTTCTCTCACAGTGAAAGAGTACAATCAATTCTTGTTCAACTACATTGTCTACATTGAATCTACTTGTCAATCTACATTGTCGCCATGAAGCTAACAGCAAATACATCACAATTCCATGTTATTAGTTATTTCCATGACTGTAAATTACGTTCCGTACGTGAGTGTGTACGATGTGTAAATGAAAAAGAATAATTTAACTCACAGCATCTCATCGCGAGAGAGAGCGCGATGACATCGTGTCTATTACACGCACGCACGCACACACACGCACGCACGCACGCACGCACGCGCGCACACACACACACGCACACGCACACACCCATCGCACGCACGCGCACACAGACACAGACACACACACACACACACTCACGCACGCACACACGCATATACGCCCCCACATCCCTGCATTACCTGCTAACACATCCCGCCTCCCCGTAATACGTGCTAACACCCCCACATACCCACATTACCTCTCAGTACAGTGGTGTGGTCTAACCTTCATGCAGT
>NW_014585566.1:2404-3605 GCF_000485595.1 Priapulus caudatus
TGCACGCACGCGCACACAGACACAGACACACACACACACACACACTCACGCACGCACACACGCGCACACAGACACACACACACACACACAGACACACACGCGCGCACGCACACACTGTCACAGACACACAGACATACACACGCACGCACGCACGCACGCACGCACGCACGCACGCACGCACGCACACAGACAGAGACACACGCACGCACGCACGCACGCACGCACGCACGCATATACGCCCCACCTCCCTGCATTACCTGCTAACACATCCCGCCTCCCGTAATACGTGCTAACACCCCCACATACCCACATTACCTCCCAGTACAGTGGTGTGGTCTAACCTTCATGCAGTGCGCCCGGCTTCTGTAGACGGCGCGCGTAAAATATGCAATCAATTAGGCATTTCGTTCATTAATCGATTGCACCATAGTGACTACTGCCTGCCTTCCTGAGTGACTGCCTGCCGTTCTGAGTGACTGCTTGCCTGCCTGCCTGCCTGCTTGCCTGCCAGCCTTCCTGACTGCCTGCCTTCCTGAGTGACTGCCTGCCTGACTGCCTGTTTGCCTGCCTGCCTTCCTGAGTGACTGCCGGCCAGCCTGCCAGCCTGCCAGCCTGTCAGTTATCTAACAAGCTTAGCCCTCGTCTACCGGGCCACGGTGCCGGCCGCCGCAGCCGTTCGTTACCTAATCACATGAAGCCAGTAACGAGGCGGCGGCGGCGGCAGCGGCGTCACCGCGCAACGACGTTAACTTCCTGCTGGCTTCGTGAGTGCGCGACATATTAGCACCGACCGTATTCTCGCAGATGAACGATGCGTCGCGCTCAGCTTCCTGCCGCGTGTACATCGCGTTTCTCGAATTCGCAGTCTCGCGCTGCCGCCGATTGAAGGTCTCCGCCTCGGCGGCGGGCGGTACGAACAGGAACGCTGTGGTCGACTCTCATCATCGTCATCATCGTCGTCATCATCGTCGTCATCATCATCACCATTGTCGTCGTCCTCCTCCTCCTCCTGCTCCTCCTCTTTCTCCTCCCCCTCCTCTTCCTCCTCATCATCATCGTCGTCCTCATCATCATCATCATCATCATCATCATCATCATTTGTCAATATCGTCATCATCACCATCACCATCATCATCATCTATCAATATCGTCATCGTCATCGTCCTCATCATCATCACCATCATCATCACTAGGGTAGTAG
>NW_014585567.1:0-2500 GCF_000485595.1 Priapulus caudatus
TCTATCATGATGTAGTCAATTGCCGAGCACCAAAATTTGACACAGCGCCCGCCTGAACGTCTTGAACATTTTCTAGAGGTGCTCGCATTGATTGCATCGAGCAACAGACAAAGCAGGACACATTATGTACTTAAATAATAACTGCGTGAGCATCTCGCTTTGTTAGCACACAACACGACACCAACGAACGGCACAACACGACACACACACCAACAAAGAGCTCCAGCAGGCGGGGGCTGCGCTAGGGGCGGAGCGTGGGGAGCAGGCGCGGACGGCGCGAGAGGGAGGGGTGCGCGCCTAAAGCCAAACCAGCGCGGGCCTGATTGTCCAGCCGCAGCACGAAGCACCCGACCGAGCGCGTCGCAGGACCACAGCTTACTGTCGAAGACCTCCATCGCGCCCATATGCTGCGAGCAAGCCATCATCGCGGCTGATGGACTAGAGATTCGTGAACGGGAGTCAATATAGTATGAGTTGGCTACTCCAGTACTATAGAGCGTATGATATATTATGGAGGGAAGCACGCCTTCGTGGTCGTTGCTCGCGCAGGGGAGCCGATTGTACCGAGTCGCCAAAGCGGGCGTGTGGTCAGCCAGCTGTCAATTATCCATCGATGCACATCAGCCGTCCGCTCGTCGCGGGACCCGTCGGACTGTGATCTGACCAATCACGTTTTACTAGCGCCAGCCGCTGGGAGCGGCGGTACTATCGGACGATGACGCCTAGCGTTGAATGATCATAGCTCATGATGATAGCATGGTTTGATTGTAAACTGTTTGCCGGCCCCCCCCGTAAAAATATCTGCTCTGGGTTCGCTTGCTTCATCCGGCGCATGGGCAGTAAAGGTGAAATCTCCGCATGCGGATTTGCGATATTCGCCTAATTGGACACGCAAACGCGCGTGCGCTTTGTAGACAGGGGGGAGTTTTTTGCAATAGCGGGGGAATGTCTAAGCAGCGACGGTATGGACGGACGGTTCGAACTTTTTTTTGTTCGTCCTCGAAAGTCGAATCGCACCATACGTTTCAGTAAACAAAGGGGCACTTGGCGCCACGACAGAACACGAGCGGTGGCGTGCGGAGGCGCGCGGCGGCGATTCGCGATGTTGCCTGTTATTCTGGACCGTCGCTTTGAAACGCCGAGCGCGTCATCGTCATCGGTCGTCAATCATCCGGTCACACGCGAGAGAGATGAAGGTAGGGGAGGAGAGGAAGGGAAGAGAGAGAGAGAAGGAGAGGAGAGACGAGAGTAGAGAGAGAGGGTCAAGAGAGAGAGGAGAAGGGAGGCAGAGAGAGGGAGAGAGAGAGCAGAGTGAAAGAGAGAGAGAAGAGAGAGAGAAAGAGAGAGAGAGAGTAGAGAGAGAGAGAGCAGAGAGAAGAGAAAATAAAGAGAGAGGCGAGAACGAGAGAGAGACAAAGAGAGAAAGGAGAACAAAAAGAAGAGGAGAAAAAAGGGAGAGAAAAGGAAGTAGGGGATGCACGAAAACGAGAGAAGCAGCAATAGTGAGAGTGAGAATGCGAGCGATAAAGCGAGCGATGCAGAGAAAGAGAGAGAGAGGAGAGAGAGAGAGAGAGAGAGAAGAGAGAAGAGAGAGAGAGAGGAGGGAAAGAGACGAGAGAGAGAAGGAGAGAGGGGAGAGAGACGAGAGAGAGAGAGAGAGAGAGAAGAGAGAGAGAGAATAAAGCGGAATTATCACATTGCGTGTTTCAGCTTTTTTCACCTTTTCACCGTAATCACCATTTTTCACCTTAACCACATCACACCTTTGAAGGTTTCAAAGCGGGTTCATCTTTGTCACCTTGACTTTGGACTTAGTGACTTTGCACACAGAGACAGAGAACGAGAGATATAAAGCACAGAGGTAACAGACAGCTTACATAATTGATGTATTACCGCTAGTGGTATTAGTTCTATTACTTTAATCACTAAGTGCAAAGTCAAGGTAACAAAGATGAATCCGCTTTGGAACCTTCAAAGGTTTCACACGCGATGTGCCGACCGCTATATATAAGAGAGCGAGAGAGAGGGAGAGAGAGAGGGAGAGAGAGACAGACACACACAGAGAGACGCAGAGAGGGGAAAGAGAGAGCGGGAGACACATATAAAGAAAGGGAGAGAGGAGAAGGATGAAGAGGATAGAGGGAAAGAGTGAGCATGAGAGAGAGACAGCGAGGCGCAGAGAAAAGGATAGACGTATGAGAGAGACAGAGAGATAGAGATACGAAAGAGCGACGACGAGAGAGAGAGGAGCGATGATAGTAGGACGATTGAGAGAGAGAGAGAGTAGAGAGAGACGAGGGGAGGAGAGAGAGAGGAGTAGAGAGAGAGAAGAGAGGAGCAGAGAGCGCGACGAGAGGGACGAGGGGGAAGGGGGAGAGGAGACACTAATAGATGGGAGAAGAACGTCAATAGCTAACGCATGGCTGTCCAGCGTGTGTGTGCGGCAGCAGAGAGAGAGAGGGGAGAGGAGCGACGGGGTGTAGAGGAGTAGAGGAGGAAG
>NW_014585568.1:0-1528 GCF_000485595.1 Priapulus caudatus
CGTGTATGTGTAGTATACGTGTATGTGTAGTATGCGTGTATGTGTAGTATACGTGTATGTGTATGTGTATGTGTGTATGTGTAGTATGCGTGTATGTGTAGTGTGCGTGTATGTGTAGTGTGCGTGCATGTGTAGTGTACGTGTATGTGTAGTGTGCGTGTATGTGTAGTAGACGTGTATGTGTAGTATACGTGGTTGTATGGTGTACGTGTATGTGTAGTGTACGTGTATGTGTAGTATACGTGTATGTGTAGTATGCGTGTATGTGTAGTATGCGTGTATGTGTGTAGTATACGTGTATGTGTAGTATGCGTGTATGTGTAGTATACGTGTATGTGTAGTGTGCGTGTATGTGTAGTGTACGTGTATGTGTAGTGTTGCGTGCATGTGTAGTGTACGTGTATGTGTAGTGTACGTGTATGTGTAGTATACGTGTATGTGTAGTATACGTGTATGTGTAGTGTACGTGTATGTGTAGTTACGTGTATGTGTGTATACGTGTATGTGTAGTGTGCGTGTATGTGTAGTATACGTGTATGTGTAGTGTGCGTGTATGTGTAGTATACGTGTATGTGTAGTGTGCGTGTATGTGTAGTGTACGTGTATGTGTAGTGTGCGTGTATGTGTAGTATACGTGTATGTGTAGTATACGTGTATGTGTAGTGTTCGTGTATGTGTAGTATACGTGTATGCGTAGTGTACGTGTATGTGTAGTGTACGTGTATGTGTAGTATACGTGTATGTGTAGTATACGTGTATGTGTAGTATGCGTGTATGTGTAGTATGCGTGTATGTGTAGTATGCGTGTATGTGTAGTATGCGTGTATGTGTAGTGTGCGTGTATGTGTAGTGTGCGTGTATTTGTAGTATACGTGTATGTGTAGTGTACGTGTATGTGTGTATGTGTAGTGTGCGTGTATGTGTATATGTGTGATAGCTGGTGCTAGCGCTGATTCATCATGGAGAGACGATCCACGTGTTTCGCTCTACTGCAGCTCGCTGCGGTAGTAGTATCACTCCTGGCTCACTGGGATAATCACGCATATGATTGATCACACATCTGTCCGTTGCTCGTAAAAAAATTTTATGAGTAGAATCTGACACCTATATGATATCAGGAGACTTATGTATTATAGAAGACTTCCCACGATTAAACTCCCAGCGACGTCCTTCCTGTCTGTGCGTGCTCTGAGCATCCCAGATGTCAAGCAGTTGGTAGCATACAAGTGGGAGCGCATGAATGAGGAAGGGTGATGAAGAATTCCCCTCCCCCCGCTCTCTCTCTCTCTCACTCTCACGCTCTCTCTCGCAATTGCAGTCTCTATCTCTCCTATTCTCTATCGCTATCTCTCTCTCTCTATCCCTCTTCACCTTTCTCTGCCACCCCCTGTCTCGCTCGCTCGATCTCTCTCACACACTCCCGCTCTCTCTCTCTATCCCTCCTACTCTCTCTCTTTATATCACTCATTCTCCCTCTCCACCTCTTCCCCCCTCTCTCTCTCTCTCTCTCTCTCTCTCTCTCTCTCTC
>NW_014585568.1:3157-3603 GCF_000485595.1 Priapulus caudatus
AGAGAGAGAGAGAGAGACCTCGGCATCTTTCCAGACATGACACACTGCTGAACATGTCTAGATAGAGCTGAGAAGCGTCGGCGACCAACTTCTCTGAGCTCACAGACAGCTAGGCGTGTACGTACACACAGCCGAGGAGGAGGCTATCGGGAGCGAGCGGGCGGGTGTCAATGAGTGACTTAGTGCGGTTAGCTGGAACCACTGTTTAGCTGTCGTGCGTATATATATTGATCCATGCGCGATGCCACCGAATGCTCGACAACATTAACAGCCTTATGGAAACTGAGCCGACTGCAGTCGCGTGCGATTATGTAATCTAGCCGAGCATGCATCCCCCCGGGTAGCTCGCTCGCCCTGCCTTCCGCCTCTGCGTCTGTATCATGCCTGACCCGCGGGCCTGATATCTCTCTCTCTCTCTCTCTCTCTCTCTCTCTCTCTCTCTCTCT
>NW_014585569.1:0-3600 GCF_000485595.1 Priapulus caudatus
GCAACACACCGTATCCTGCAAGCCCTCCCGGCTGCCACACATCAGCAATCCCACCGGTACCTAGGGTCCCGCGCCCTATACATAGCATCCATGCCTCCCCGCATTATCACAGATTCCCTGCCTCTCACTGCACAGAGGCGCTACTCGGCCGTGCGTTGCACGCTCGGAACGGCTGCACACCACGCAGTCCCCGGGATGCGGGGTGTCGTCTAGGGCATGCGCCCCAGGACACGCACCTCCCTGGGGATGGCTCTCCCGTAACAATAGCAATCCATGGCCTCGCCTCCCCGCATAAACAGCATCCTTGCCTCCCGGGCCTGACACCAGCATCCTAGCCTCCCCCGCATACACCAGCATCCCATGCACAACCCAGATCCCTTGCCCTTCTGTGATGGTATACACAGCATCCTTTGCCTTCCTGCACACACAGCATCCGCTGGCCTCCCTAGGCACCAAGTGCCATCCCTGCCTCCCTGCGCAACAGCATCCCTGCTTTCCCGAGGAGGCTGGGACAGTGACACCGGAATGCCTCTGCCCTCCCTACCATATGGACAGCAGCCACTCACTCGTCGAAGGGTTGGCGGCGGCACCCTCCCTTGCCATACACAGCATCCTTGCCTCCGAGGATTGTCGGTGGGCGTGCAGAGGCGGGAATTGCCACCGCGCACACCATCCGCTGCTTTTCCTCGCATTACACAAGATCCCTGCCTCCGTTGCCCACACACAGCCATCCCTTGCCCTCCCGCATACACAGCATCTCCTGCATATCTTCGTGGGATACACAGCCTGATGCCCCTGCTACCAGATCTGCACACACAGGATCCTGGGGCCGGCGCTCCCAGTTGCCTGCGCTGGGGTGGCATTAAGCAGGGCGAGCATCCCTGTCCTCCGCTGATACAAGGCGAAGCAGTCTCCCAGGTGCGTCCCTGCCCACACACAGCATCCCTTAGCCCCTCCAGCTGCAGCACGAGGCCAAGCATCGCCAGTGGTCCGTCGGTATAGGCACAACACGCCATGTCCCTGCCCCAAGACTGCAATACACCGCAATGTCCCGCCCTCCTCCAGCCATACACCACGCCCTTTCCGCTGCCTACGCCTGCCACACGACAGCCATTCGCCTGCCCCCGGTCCCTTAGCACACACAGCATCCCGCCTCCCTGACACACAGCCCATCCTGCGTCCCTGACACATCACAGCATTTCCCTAGGCCTCCCGCATATCACAGCCCTTCCCTGCCCCTCCCTGCCACTCACACAGCATCACCATTACCTCCCGCCATACACAGCCATCCTGCCTCCCCGCATACACTGCGTCCCTGCCTCCCTGCCATACACAACCATCCCTGCCCTCCTCTGCACAACAGCTTCCCTGCCTCCCTGCATACACAGCATCCACTGCCTCCTCTGCCACACAAGCTTCCTTGCCTCCCTGCCCACACACAGACCATCCTGCTCCTGCCACGACAGCATTCCCCCACATGCCCCTCCTGCACAACACAGATCCACTGCTCCCTCCACACACAGCATCCCTGCCTCCTTGCCCATCACAGCATCCCTGCCCCTCGCCATGCACACACAGCCTTCCCTGCTGCCTCCACCACACAGCATCCCTGCCTGCCTGCACACACAGCATCCCTGCACCACACAGCATCCACGGCACAACACAGCCCTTCCTGCTCTCTGCACCACGACAGCCATCCCTGCGCTCCCGAGCACACACAGCATCTTGCCTCCCATGTACACACGGCCATCCCTGTCCTCCCTAGCACACACGAGCATCCCTGCTACACACAGCCCATCCCTAGCCCCTCACCTGCCACACACAGCCGTTCCTGCCTCCCTGCCAGCACACAGCATCCCTGCCTCCTCTGAACACCAGCGTTCCGCCCCTCCACTGCACAACAGCCCCATCCCTGCACACCACAGCATCCTTGCACACACAGCATTCCCGGCACACACAGCATCCCTGCACACACAGCCATCACCTGCCTCCTTGCAGCACACAGGCATCCCTGCCCTCCACTGCCCACACATCAGCATCCCGGCACCGACACCATCCCTGCCCTCCGCTGCCACACACAGCCCATCCGCTCCTGCCCGACACACGAGCATCCCGCTTCCCTGCACACACACCATCCCTGCCTCCCGCATACATAGATCACCATGCCTCCCGCATACAGCAGCCATCCCTGACCCCTCCGCTTGCACACACAGCATCCTGTTCTCCCTGCCACACACAACATCCTGCTCTTCCCTGAATACACAGCCATTCCGCCTCCCTAGCCCACACCAGCCGATCCCTGCCTCCCTGCACACACACCATCCGTGCCTCCCCGCATACATCCATCCCTGCCTCCCTGCACACACGGCCCAATTCCCTGTCTCCTGCACACACAGATCCCTGCCTCCCTGAAATAACAGCCATTCCCGCCTCCCTGCCCCAACGCACGCCATCCCTACCTCCCTGCCACACACAGCGATCCCTGCCTCCGAGCCCCCCATCCTCTAGCACAACAGCATCCCCGCCCTTCCCTAATTACACAGCATCCCGCCTCCCTGCACAACACCATCCCTGCCCTCCCTGCACATCACAGGGCCATCCCTTGCCTGCCGATTACACAGCATCCCTGCCACACCCAGCATCTGCCTTCCTGAATACACAGCATTCCTGCCCCCTGCCCTGCACACACAGCACATCCCATTGCCCTCCGCTGCCACACACAGCATTCCTTGCCTCCTGCCCACACACAGCCATCCCCTGCTTTACCGCATACACAGCTATCCCTGCCGCTCCTACATACACAGCGATCCCGCTGCCCCCTCCCTGCCCCATAACGCATCCCTGCCTCCCTGCACACCAGCCATCCCTGCTTCCCCGCCATACACAGCCATCCCTGCCTCCTTGCACACACAGCATCCCTGCCTCCCGCTACACAGCCATCCCTGCCCTCCTTCGCCCATACACAGCGATCCCTGCCCTCCTCTGCACAGCACAAGCATCCCTGCCCCTGCCCTGCCACACACAACATCAGCCTGCATCCCGCATACACAGATCCCTGCCCCTCTCCCCGCATTACACAGCCCATCCCCTGCTCGCTGCACACACAGCATCCCTGCTCCTCCCTGCATTACACAGCATCCTGCACACAGCCATCCCTTGCCCTCCCTCGCTCCCGGCACACACAGTCCATCCCTCGCCCACACACAGCCGCATCCCGCCTGCACAAGCACAGCATCCCTGCCACACACAGCCATCCATGCCCTCCCTAGCACACACAGCATCCAATGCCTCCCTGCCCCCACACACAGCCCCATCCCTTGCACACATAGCATCCCTGCCTCGCCTTGCACACACAGACTTCCCTGCTCCCTGCCACACACAGCATCCCTGCCTCCCCGCATACACAGCATCCCTGCCTCCCTGCACACACAGCATCCCTGCCTCCCTGCATACACAGCATCCCTGCCTCCCTGCACACACAGCATCCCTGCCTCCCCGCATACACAGCATCCCTGCCTCCCTGCACACACAGCATCCCTGCCTCCCTGCACACACAGCATCCCTGCCTCCCTACACACACAGCATCCCTGCCTCCCTGCA
>NW_014585570.1:0-346 GCF_000485595.1 Priapulus caudatus
TGCGTGTGTGTGAGAATTTGACACACGCAGAGGCAGAACAGAGGCAGAGCAATTCTCACTGTGAGAATTGCTCTGCCTCTGCGTGTGTGTGAGAATTGCTCTGCCTCTGCGTGTGTGTGAGAATTGTTCTGCCTCTGCGTGTGTGTGTGAGAATTGTTCTGCTTCTGCGTGTGTGTGAGAATTGTTCTGCATCTGCGTGTGTGTGTGAGAATTGCTCTGCCTCTGCGTGTGTGTGAGAATTGTTCTGCCTCTGCGTGTGTGTGTGAGAATTGCTCTGCCTCTGCGTGTGTGTGAGAATTGTTCTGCCTCTGCGTGTGTGTGTGAGAATTGCTCTGCCTCTGCGTGT
>NW_014585570.1:1090-2224 GCF_000485595.1 Priapulus caudatus
GTGTGTAAAACAAAAAGAATTGTTCTGGCTTCTGCGTGGTGTGAGAATGTGGCTCTGCTCTGCGTGGTGAGTGAGAATTGTTCTAGGCCCTGGCGTAGTGTGTGAGAATGCTGCTGCCTCTAGCGTGTGTGTGAGAATTGTTTCGTCCTCTGGGCCTGTAGAATTGCTCTGCCATTCTGCGTGTGTGTGAGAGAATTGCCTCTGGCGCTCTGCTGTGTGTGAGAAATTGGTCTGCCCCCTATGCGTGTGTGTGAGAATTGTTCTGCCTCTGCGTGGTGTGTGAGAATTGTTTCTGCCTCATGCGTGTGTGGGAGAATATGTCTCCTCTGCGTGTGTGTGAGAAATTGTTCTGGCTTCTGCGTGTGGTGAGAATTGGCTCCTGCCTCTGCGTGTGTGTGAGAATTGTTCTGCCTCTGCGTGTGTGTGTGTAGAATCGCCTCCTGGCCTCTGCGTGTGTGTGAGAATTGTCTGCCATCTGCTGTGTGTGAGAATTGTTCTGCCTCTGGCGTGTGTGAGAATTGCTCCTGGCCTCTGCGTGTGGTGTGAGAATTACGTCTTGCATTAACTGCGTCCGTGGTGTGAAGAATTGTCTCCTAGCCTCTGCGTGGTAGTGCGAGAATTGCTCGCTCTGGCGTGTGTGTGAGAATTGCTCTGTCTCTGCGTGTGTGTGAGAATTGTTCTGCCTCTGCGTGTGTGTGAGAATTGTTCTGCCTCTGCGTGTGTGTGAGAATTGTTCTGCCTCTGCGTGTGTGTGAGAATTGCTCTGCCTCTGCGTGTGTGTGAGAATTGCTCTGCCGCTGCGTGTATGCGAGAACCTGTCCCCGCCTCCTCCGTGACACGTAACTCACGTGACGCGCTTCTCCTCCTCAGGAAGACGAGACGGCCGCTGAAGGTGCTCGTCAACAACATGGTGCACTGCATGCTGGGTAACAAGTCGCGAGCGATCGGCGTGCAGCTCGCCAACGTTGCCGAGCCGATCTTCAAGAAGGACGGCGACGACCTCGTACTGCAGACTCCCAATTAGCGTCACCGTGGCAACCGTCGCGCTCGACGACGGCGATCGCCACGGGGATCATGCTCGACGACGACAATCGCCGCGTCAACCGCGCTTGACGATGCCGATCGTCGCGGCAA
>NW_014585570.1:2996-3600 GCF_000485595.1 Priapulus caudatus
TGTGTGTGAGAATTGTTCTGCCTCTGCGTGTGTGTGTGTGTGTAAATTGTTCTGCTTCTGCGTGTGTGTGAGAATTGTTCTGCCGCTACGTGTATGCGAGAACCTGTCCCCACCTCCTCCGCGACACGACGCTCACGTGGCGCGCTTCTCCTCCTCAGGAAGACGAGACGGCCGCTGAAGGTGCTCGTCAACAACATGGTGCACTGCATGCTGGGTAACAAGTCGCGAACGATCGGCGTGCAGCTCGCCAACGTTGCCGAGCCGATCTTCAAGAAGGACGGCGACGACCTCGTGCTGCAGACTCCCAATTAGCGTCACCGTGGCAACCGTCGCGCTCGACGACGGCGATCGCCACGGGGACCACACTCGACGACGACAATCGCCGCGTCAACCGCGCTTGACGATGCCGATCGCCGTGGCAAGCGCGCTCAACAACGGCGTTTGCCGCGGCAGCCGCGCTCGACGACGACGACGATCGCCGCGGCAACCGGCATCCTCGATGTGTCTATTACCTACAAACTCGTGTCGTGGATGCTGGAGAAACGTATTCTCGCCTTCTCCTTCCCGTTGATACGTAACTGCTCTGTGTGGGTGTGAGTCGGCT
>NW_014585571.1:0-3599 GCF_000485595.1 Priapulus caudatus
TTCTCCTACTTCTATCTATACACACTTGCCGTCTTGCATGTGTGACCGCACACCACGCTGTAGTGTCGTGCATTCTTTGTCCCTCGCAAAGGTCAGATGCTACACCGCGACGCGGTGGTCTTCTCTCTCTCTCTCTCTCTCTTCTCTCTCTCTCTCTCTCCACACACACGTCTCTCTCTCTTCTTTCTCTTTCTCTCCTCTCTCTCTCTCTCTCTTTCTCTCTCTTTCTCTCTCTCGCTTCTCTCTCTCTTCCTCTCTCGTCTCTCTCTCTCTTCTCTCTTCTTTCCACTCTCTGCTCTGCACTTCTCTTTCTCTCCTCTCTCTCATCAGTCTATCTCTCTCTCTCTCTCTCTTTCCTCTCTGGTTCTTTCTCTCCTCCTTTTTTCGTCATCGATTGCCTCGACGTGCCCGCCGCGCATAGGACAGCCGAGCGACATTCAACTAGATTCCCCGGTCCGCGCGCGCGATGGTGCACGGCGCCTTGTATGATAACGCGGCTACCCATCGATGCGTGCGGATTAGTGATATAGCCTAGTGGATGGATCAGTGAAGCAGTCCGGTTTCTGTTGCTCTCGGATGGGTGTCGCGCTATTTTTATACGTCAGTTACGCTGCCAGTGCTCTCGCAGCGGGGGAGAGGGGGAGTGTGGGCGCGGAAGATCGGAGCTGGAAGCATGGGGCGCGGGGAAGCGGGAGAGGTGGAGTGGTGACGAGGGGGGGAAGATGCGAGCGGGGGAGCATGGGAGAGACGAGGCAGAAGGGCAGAGGGATGGAAGATGGGAGAGGGGAAGGCGGACTGGAACGGGAAGACCGGAGAGGGGCTAGCAGTGAGGGGGGAGATAGAAGAGAGGAAGATGCGATGGGGGAAAGATGGGAGGGGGAACGGGGAGAGGGGGTGAGAGGGGGCGCCGGACGGGGAGAGGGCCGAGATAGGGAGGCGGGAAGATGGGAGAGGAGAGATGCGAGAGGGGAGATGGAGAGGCGAAAGATCGGGCGAGGGTGGAAGCGGGGGAGGAGGGGAAGGCGGGGAGGGGGGGAGTAGGAGAGGGGAAGATGGGGGCGAGTGGGCTGAGGGGGAAGGTGGGAGAGGGGCGCGGGAGAGGGGGCAGATGAGAACGAGGGAGGAGGTGTGAGAGAGGGCGACGGTGAGAGGGAGATCGGGGGAGCAAGGATCGGGCGAGGGGAAGGTGGGAGAGGGAAAATGGTGGAGGAGGGAAGATGGCGAGAGGGAAGCTGGGAGACGTGGGGAGATGTACGAGAGCGGCGCGGGGAGGGAGGAATGGGAGGGGCTGGAGAGGGGAAGATTGGAGAGAGAGATGGCGAGAGGGCTGGGATGGGGTGAGACGCGTGGTAAGTCTCCGTGGTGCTGGCAGTGAGAGACGGCAGGCTACTGAGCTGTCCGATGTGCCTTTATTATTACTCCTAATATTATATATATATACGTACTTCTATTATGTTATACGTCTTCGTATATGCCGCTACCTGCGTGCGAGTCGCGTCACCGGTAACGCTTAAAAACCTTTCTAGGTTCACGGACCCCAGGATGGGCGGTTAACCCCGGACCGGCGCAAGGTGCGTGTATTATTGAACCGAGTTTGACAGTCGGAGAACTCAAGAGGGGCGCGGTCGGCAATTGCCGGGTGTTGCAGAATGATGCGATATGATGACTACTAGGCACTTTATTATTTAATTTTTTTTTTTTTAGTTGTTGAGGCTCTAGCGTTAGGCGTTAGGGGTTTTTTTTTTAAGTGCCTAGTAGTATTCCTAGTGCCTAGGAGTCATATATATCGGCATCTATCTGCCGGGTCTGCCAATAGCCGGGTGGTGCGTCACGCATTAAGCTAGAGAGTTCTATTGGAAGGTGAGGAAGGGTGTGCGCGTGTGACCCAAACACGGTGTGTGCGTAGTGACGGTGCTCGCTTCAGTGTGCGTGTGCGTGCGAGCTGGTGTGCGTGCGAGTGGCGCGTAGCTGCGCGTGTACGTAATATAGCGCATGCCAGTGTGGTGTTTACAAACTTCACTACGCTATCGCATTGCGACTTAGCAGAGTTGCGGCGTAGCCGTTGTGAGGATCGCGATTTCGTAAAAGAGCACTTTATTTATAATCTAGAGCGTTTCGATGTGCGTTTTTTTCCCCATTGATGACTAAAGCCGCAATCTAATCGCAGATGATAAGGCAACAACTCCCACTGATTTCAAGTTTTCGACGAGAGGTGATCATGCCGGACAGCAAAATGAGCCGTCTCTCTCGTGGCGTGATCGTGATACGTGCGGATGCGTGCATACGTGCATGTGTTATGCGACATGTGTGGATGTGCATTTGTCGCGTATCGGGTGCGTGCGTGAATGCTGGTGCGGCGACGTGCGATAACACGTGTCCCGCAGGTTGCGCAACAAAATACCTTCGATCGTAACTAGAACTTATATCATAGACTCGCTCTCGCGCTCTTATTATAGAAATACGATTGACTGTACACACCATCGTTGCTAGAAGACGCAACACACCGTTCACGTTGGCGAAAAATTTCGGCGCGGCGTCCAAACCAGCGAAACTATAGCGTTCGACAGGCTGTCGTCGGCATGGCACCCTGGCGGGCGCGGCGGCAGGAGAGAGGAGGAGAAGGAGGAAGGGGGGGGGAGGAGGAGGAGGGGGAGGAGACGGAGGAGGAGGAGGGAGGCAGAGAGCGAGGAGTGACGGTGGAGGGGGGCGGCGGAGGAGGGAAGTCGGATGAGGAGGAGGAGAGGAGGTGGTGGTGGGGAGGAGGAGGAGGAGGAGGAGGAGGAGGAGGAGGAGCGAGAGGAAAGGGAGCGGCGGAGAAGGAAGAAGTGAGATGAGGAGGAGGAGCGATGGTGCGTGGGGGGAGGAGGAGAAGGATCTGGGAAGAAGGAGGAGGGAGGAGAGGAGCGAGGAGGGGAGGCAGAGGGAAGAGAAGGAGGGGAGGCGGACGACGAGGAAGGGAGAGGAAAGTGCCGGCGACGAGGAAAGGCAGCGAGGAGAGGGGACAAGGAGGCGTAGTTAAGTGAGCGGACGACGAGGAAGAGGAGGAGAAGGGGCCAAGGAGGCGGAGAAGGAGGAGGAGGAAGAGGAGGAGGAGGCGCAGGAGGAGAAGGAGGAGGCAGAAGATGAGGAGGTGGGGGTCGCTACGACAGACGACATGCCGCGGGGGGCTGCTGCAGACTAGATGAGTGCATCGGAGGAAATAAACCCGAACATGAATACATATAGCGAGCAGGCCCGCGAGCCAACAAGGTGTCTAGCGCACCTAATCTATACGCAATCCAATCTCGAGTTCAGATGCGAAAATTGGTATTATGGTAATCGCGGCGGCAGCAGCAGCGTCGACGATGACGTCAATATTCCCGTCACGCGAACGTCGGCAAGCGGGGCGGCAGACGCTCGCGCCCTCTCCCGGTATCGTGACATCAACGCCCGCTAGATGGCGCGAACGTCGTGTCAGGCGCCTGTCGTTCGCGCCGCGCGCGAAATAAACAGTAACGAAGACACCACGCGCGCGCCCGCACACACACACACACACGCACACACACACACACACACACACACACACACACACACACACACACACACACACACACACACAC
>NW_014585572.1:0-3599 GCF_000485595.1 Priapulus caudatus
GTATTTGCGGCACTTTTGAGTACATACATGTACAGCCTTCATTCTGACTACGACAATTCTCTTTTTTTAACTTTCGGATCAACATGAATCCCCACTGTTGTTTGTTTTGCATGGGCAAAGCCTTCGGAAAATTCAAAATAATAATGGAATAAAAATACCAAAATGTAGGGGTGAACTTGCATGTTTGCTGGTTCCAAATTGAGTTCACCTCTCATAAATCAGAAAACCTGACATATACCAGTGTTGGAAATAGCAGCTGGTATGTGGTATGCGTCGCTTTCCCACACCATAGATTAATGGCGGGCCGCCAAGCTATAAGTGCTCTTGGAGAATCACTGAGGAAAACATAAATAAAGTGAGTTTTTCGTCACATTTGTCCACCGGGCAATGTCTCAGACTAGTTAGGTTGTCCGGCGCAAATTGTGGTTGTCTCGGACAACCGGACAATGCTTATTTCGAGCACTGATTACTATTGTATATGCCACACTAGCGTTATACAGCGGGCATAGCATACAAGCATATAAGCAAGCATGGCTGATCAGGGTGGGCTCAGGTCAGCGATACATGTACATAAATGTGATGTTATACATTGTATCAAGCTAGCCAGACAACGCATCTAGACATTTGCGGGAGAGTCGAAGACTACCAGTCTACCCCGCAGTCAGCAAGCTCGGTCGGAACGAAAATTCGCGAGCTTGGTCTGAATGTATCCTACCGTGGACTCCGGTTTAGGATTATGATTAGTTAGTAAACAAAGAACAACTCAAACATATCAGTAAATTTGTTTATGTGTTGAAATATTGGCAGTCGCCCAAACTTATTTTTTGGGGCAAGTGACTACTTGACTTGTGCAATTTTCGGTCGCCCGAGCTAGACATTGGTCGCCTGTGGCGAGTGGGCGACCGTTCATTTCAGGCACTGTAAATGTGTGTTGTATATATCTATGCTCACACGTCTGCCTGCGCAGTAGTACCATAGGTAGTACCGCGCAGTGCTCCATGCATTGGTCGCTTACATACTGTATGCGTATCAGACACTTTGAAATTTTAGTGGCCCGAACGGGCCACCAAATTTTAATTTTTTGAAATTTTGGTGGCCCGACATCAAGTTTTGGTGGCCCCGGGCCACCGCTAGTGTCGAGCCTTGAATTAATGTTAGGAACATAATATCAAATCGTCCAGGTTTTTTGGATTTTTAACTATTAGAACAATCTTATAAGGTAAGAATTTGACGATACGTTAGTCCCGTATTCTACTTAATGTAAAAAAAGGGGGGTGCAAACAAATTACAATATTACGCATAAAAATTTGTGACTGGTAAAAAAGGGGAGGGAAGAGGAAATAGAATGAAGGCAGGGAAGAAAAGGCTTAAGAAGGATAGCGTTAGGCGTAAGAGGTTTAAAATATATGTCAATTAATTAGTCTGCGCAAAGTCGATTCATTCCCCATGAACATATGGTCCACTGCACGTATTCAGAGGACATTCTCCACGATACCCGGCGTGGTTCCTAACCATGAGCGTCCACATGCAATATTATCTCCCTTTCCGAACCACATTAAATCGGAGAACACCAGTAGATGCTTGTGGGTCGCTCGTATAGCCATCGCGATGAATGCAAATATTCATCCATCGCAGAACAGACTTGGACGTTACGTGTTTCAAGTAGATCTGTTGTAGCGATAATAAGGATAACTCCCAAGTCAAGATAGTTGTTCAGCAAATAGTATTTATGTTTTCTCAGACCCACATACGGCCGCACCGAGGCACGCACGTTCCTATCGCACACTCACCGCGATTTCTTCCTCACAACCAAGAACCTGCCATATACATTCTAGATAACAAAGAAATATCGCGCCCCCCGACAATCACACCGCGTCTGACCACATCACACAACCCCTCAACCGTTCGCATCTCTACTCATCTATACTACATCAAACGGCTGCCTGCTGAACTAACCGGTACCCATATCAACCACTTCGCAACATTCTAAATCACAACTATCATTTCACCATACTGCAAACCACAACTTTACATTACTTCCTTTCCTCCAAGACAAAGAAGCCATCGACCTTACGTCCTCGCTAATACATAACACACTACAGCCTAATCTTAACCAGCCATACTAACACCATGCATACTACAAGTTACATTCCCACATACACACACCATACGCACCGCACGCACGTCACACACACACACAACACAGACACCTGTCGTCATCCTGCGATTAACAATCAACATTTACCCAAAATGTCGCTCCGTACCTTTCTTATACTAATACAATAGTCTTCACTGACACTAAATACACCGTAACAAAAATAGCAGTTTGAAGCAACATCCATATTGCACCACTATAATACAACATCGATACACAGATACACATGTTCGCTTGTAACACAGCCCTTGAAATCATCCTACTACACAGACACTGAAGATATGCCAAAACGCATAAATAGCCAATGCAGAAATAGATATCATAAATTCACGGAAAAAAATGCAAATTCCCAGGAGTACGTAGTCTCCATCCACAACGAATATCACTGAATGACCATGATATATATTATGGCAATTCACATAGATATGCCTCAAAACATCTAGTTTGCAAGATTGTTTTATTGTAACACAATAATTACATTTCTCAGTAAAGCAATTTATATATCAAGATAAAAAACTGAAAACTATTTTTGAATTTACATTCACTTAGTTTTTCCTAAAACTGGATTGAAATTTGGATATTATACTTTAGACAGTATAAACGACAGCCAGTCAGTCCAAAGGCAAGATAGTCTAATTGTAATAATTATCCTTCTACACACTGATTGTTGTGGTATACCAGATTGTATGTGTTTGTAAAGCATTTTGAACGCACATTGATCTTTAACTTGTGAGGAACGCAATCTGACCTTTTTACCGTAATCCGTTACCGAAAATCACAATGTGGTTCTTCCTCATCTTAATTTTTATTTTGTTTTTTTTTTTTTTTTTTTTTTCATTTCTGGACATAGAACCTGTCTATCTGCTAAATTCCTCTATTTCCTATACCTAACACAAAGCCGTTAAACATAAATATTCCGGAATATTATTCCTAAACATACATGTAACAGAATTACATGGTAACGAATTACATGGAACGGAAATTACAAATGTACGGAATTACAAACTTTTCAGAAGCGTTAATGATTTAGTTAGAAGTTTCATAGGTTTAATATATCCATCGCAGGAGATGCAGCTACATGGCCAGAGCACTTGCTAGAAAAGAGAAGCTGGGGGGGGGGCCTAGTGCTAATACTACACCAATTTGCTGAAGGTCCAAAAGCATGCCCAAACTATATCTGTCTCATCAGCATAAGATGATATCGAAAAAGATTCCAAAACTCGAGTGAGGCTGTCAAAGAATACGCTCTTCCGAATACGAAGCAGACACGGACAACCGGCTAACAGTGAATCGACCATATATAGCCTTGAGATACAGAATCCATGCTAATAGCGCCTTCTGATCAATGCACAGTCTAAAATACAATATCCAAGATAGGGTGCGGGTAATGAGGCAGCCAAACCCAAATATGTGTGGAGTGTTGCGGAATGAGTGACGTGATAGC
>NW_014585574.1:0-3595 GCF_000485595.1 Priapulus caudatus
ATAGGTAAAAGATTACCTAGGTGTCTCGCAAACTGTTGAGCTCCGCACGTACGCATGAACACGTATGGCACGCTACCGCACGTAACAAGACATGTGACGAATGGACGGCTTGCGCTTCTCATCTTCAAAGCCATGTGAAAAACATGCAGTTCGTCAACCTCTGCCAAAAAAAAAACCTGGCACTGTAGCTCTGATTTAGCTCGGGGATGCTCGAGTTTCGGTTCAACAATAAACCAGCCAAGCTGCATGGAATGAGGTGGCATGATTTTTCTGTATTGGCAGCCCACTGTAACAGTCGAGTGCTGACAATCTGGTTGAAGATTCACGATATTGAGGGTTTTTCACGGATTTTTCGGTGAGATTTGGACGGTTTGGCAGACGTTTATTTTCATCATAGAACAACTCCCCGTGTTATAAGAGATGGCCTCGTGAAAATCTGCATCCAGATCGCTTGGGCGGCTTTGGCCGCCTCATAGCGAAGATACATACATACATAGATACATAATACATACGAACTCAAATAATATATGACTAAGCTGCGGGTAAGCCGCTGCGCTGGGCTAAAACATCCTGCTACTAAAATTCATTAACTACTATACTAATAATGGACACATACCGAACATTGCGTAAAAAATCGACAATAACATTGCCAACACAAATATCACATATTAGCAAACGATCTAATAAAGATAAATAAGCAAATGGGAGAAAAAACTGTTACGTTATGAACAATTTATTATGAGCAAGCACAACCCAATTAGAACACTCCTGAGACATTGAATATTAATAGTAATATGGCTCATACGTCATGTCCCCCAGGGATATACCGAACGTACCCCTTGAGTGGCTATTTGATAAATGCTTAGGGTGGATTAAGTTCTAGCGTTCGGGTTGGTTAGGAGTAGCGGTAGCGACTCCCTAGACTCGTTAGATGGAGTAGCGAAGCGTGACGGCTCCGATATTAGATAAGCTACCAGGGTTACGTTCGGTATACCCCCACCGTACACCAGCGCGTGACGTTCGGCAGTTACCCCGGGGGGGGGGGCGCCGACACAGACCCTCTTCAGCACAGTAATATGGAGTAAAATGACACAACAAAGCCTATTGCTTATATAACAGCAATGCTGACGAATGGTTTGGACTATTCTTTCGTTTTCAAAGCTCTGATAAACAATGTTTATCGTGTTATCCTCTGTGGCAAATATGTAGAGATTACCCTGCGCTTACTCTTCCAAACTGTTGCAGCGTCCCCACGTACAGCTAGCTATCCATATGTGAGATCGTACGACGAATAAAAATTCCAATATATACTTAGATAGAGACAGGCAGGCGAGTGGAGTCTGTGTCCACTGCGATATTGTTCTATTGTGAAGCTTGAGCGCCGACAACCATGCACTTCGAAATTAACCGAAATTTTTTATATGAATCAGAAAATGCATAGCTTTTGAATGTTACAATGCATCTCTCAGCATCTAGCATCTAAAGTGAAACTCTGAAACTGAGAGTGAGTAGCTACTCTGAACTGGTACGCTTGATGCTCTGTTTATAGTTTTGATTTCGGTTTCCCGTTTCACATTACCACCAGCTGATGAGATCAATGACAGGTAAGGCACGAAAATCAATAGCCAGAGTGCTGTGCTACATTGCTGTGAAGATTCACGAATTGAGGGGTTTTTCACGCGATTTTGGGTGAGTTTTGACGTTTGGCCAGCTTTTTTTCAGCTACGAACACTCCCGAGTATAAGAGATGCCCTGTGAAAAATTGCCATCGAGATTCGCTATGGGCGGCTTTGAGCCGCACTATAGGCGAAGATACATACATACATACATACATACATACATACAACATAGCGAACTCAAAGTATATATTAGATTACTAAACGACCTAATAAAAATAAAACTTACGCGGTACAAATATCTGTTTAGAAGCGTATAAGTACCTTGATACAGACAACGACCCGCTCTGCGGTCCATGACACCTTGTGACCGTATTTCATCAACTTCAATGCTGAATGGTTCTACTCACTGTTCTGAGTGTCAGACTCAGGTGACATGTCGTGACAACAGGGTATTTTACTATTTAGTAGCCCCTCATCTGACGTAGTACAGATGCCAGCTTGTAGCAATCGCCATGATGTTTTTTGGCCGGCCGTCCGTGCGTCCGCTGATCCACAAACAGTGGACACAAATCTTATACCGCTCGATCGATACGGCTCACGGATCATTCGGGACGCGGGGGGCGGTTAATCGAAAAAACGAGTGGATGTCGAAGCTGGGGGGCAAAGGTCATAAGCGTTAAGAGGTTAAACAGAAGGGGGAACATTCCCTCCTTAACTTAAAGGTATACGGAGAGAAAAATCAGATCTGCATCACTAGCACAAATCTAAACGCTCGACACTAGCGTCCTCGTGATAAGCCCGTGTAATAGCATCATCGTAGGAAAAGCCATACACGTGCCGATATTGAGTTCACAGCGTCAAAGATCCCAATGGGCACAGGGCCAGCATTTTACGACATCTTTCTAGCAGACAGGAATCTGACGGAGCGATTTGGAAAAACTTTTTTGTCATCAGCGACACATGACTAGCACTTTTTATGCCGCTTTATGAAAGCGACCATGAAATGCTACTTCTCCGCTGACATGCGAAGAGTTTAAGGTCGCATAAAGCCTTTTGACCCTCAAGAGAGAGGTTAACATGATTTGGTAAGCTTAAAAGAGAATTGACTTGCCGGTTTGCTAGTAGAATCTGGTTATTTACATGCCCTGATTAAGTATGAGCCATACAATGTCACGTGAAATATTCAAAAGCTAAATTGGAAGAGGTCTAGATGCTCCTTAAATCTGTTAATTTCTATGCATTCTGTACTGTCAGTTGATCATGTAACTTATGCCACTGGCCATGCATGTGTGGTGACTAATACTGCTGTAGTTTTTGCCTGCGTTAATTAGTTACAGCGTGCAGCCAGCCTCTTCTATTTTAGCCTGTAGGCTTGCGTAAGTTAATAATGGTATGACGTGCTTACCTATCAAGTCTTTTTGCAAAAATAGTGTTGCTACTACGTATGATGGGAGCCCATCCCTTTAAAGCTTCGGACACTTCAACGTCACGCCGCCATCTCGTGCAAACTTTGCCATAACCATCCAACGAAACGTTCCTTCGATGAACGTTCCTGATACCATCCCTGTGCCCTTCACTGTATTCGGCGCATAATGGAACAATTTCGGGATAACAAAGGGTTACTAGAATCCACCACTCCTACCACAGAGCGATCACCCAGTAACGTCGAGAGGAGCGCGGTCCGACCTCCGCGGCAATTGTTCATATATATTCCCGTGACACCGTCACTGACACTGACAGTTGACTTGTGAGTTGTGACTTGTGTCGTGAGAATATAACAAATACAAGTGCAACTGTATGTCGTGTATCACTGCCCAACACCCTATTCAGATATTCCAAGCACTGAAGCAGTGAAACTGAAAGCTATTATCCTCAGGTAACCATATCTAGTATCAGTATCATTAATGACATTATCGTATAATGATAATCTTGAAGTTGAGTCTTGACAGTGTGAGTGTCACGCAGTGACGCTGATA
>NW_014585575.1:0-3592 GCF_000485595.1 Priapulus caudatus
TGAGAAGCAGATGAGGCGCGTCTGTCTACTTGCGAGAAGCAGCGAGCGCGATCTACATGTTGAGAAGCAGTGAGCGCGTCCGTCTGTCTAACTGTGAGAAGCAGTGAGCGCGTCCTGTCTACTGTGAGAAGCAGTTGAGCGCGCTCTGTCTCTACTGTGAGAAGCAGTTGAGCGGTCTGTCTACTGTGAGAAGCAGTGAGCGCGTCTACTGCCCGAGAAGCAGTTGAGCGCCGTCTGTCTACTTTAGAAGCAGCTTGAGCGGCGATCTGTCTACTGCTGAGAAGCGAGTGAGCCGTGGTCTGTCTACGGCTGAGAAGCAGTGAGCGCCGTCTGCTCTTACTGTGAGAAGCACGTGAGCGCGCCTGTCTACTGCGAAGAAGCAGTGAGCGCGCTCTGTCTACTACGAGAAGCAGTTGAGCGCTGTCTGTCTACTTGTGAGAAGCAGTTGAGCGCGGTCTGCTACTTGTGAGAAGCAGTGAGTGCGTCTGTCTACTGTGCAGAAGCAGTCGAGCGCGTCTGCTCTTACTGTGAGAAGCAGTGAGCGGTCTACTGTGAGAAGCGTGAGCTCGCCCGCTCCTGACTACTGATGAGGAGCAGTGAGTGCCGTCTGTCTACGTGAGAAGCAGTGAGCGCGTCTGTCTACTGTGAAAGAGTGAGCGCGTCTGTCTACTGTGAGAAGCAGTGAGCGCGTCTTGTCTACTGCGAGAAGCAGTGAGCGCGTCTTTACTGCGAGAGAAAGCAGTGAGTGCGCCTGTCTACTGTGAGAAGCAGTGATGCGTCTGTCTAACTGTTGAGAAGCAGTGAGCGCGTCTGTCTTACTGCTTGAGAGCAGTGAGCGCGTCTGTCTACTGTGAGAAGCAGTGAGCGCGTCTGTCTACTGCGGAGAAGCAGTGAGGCGCGCTCTGTCTACTGCTGAGAAGCGTGAGCGCGTCTGTTTACTGCTTGAGCAGGCAGTGCAGTGCGTCTGTTCTACTGGCTGAGAAGCAGTGAGCGCGGCTGTCTACTGTGAGAGGCAGTTGAGCGCGCTCTGTCTACTGTGAGAGCAGTGAGCGCCGTTGCTCTACTGCTGCAGAGAAGCAGTGACGCGTCTACTGCCGAGCAAGCAGTGAGCGCCGGTCTGTCTACTGCCGAGAAGCAGGTGAGCGCCGCTCTGTCTACTGTGCAAGAAGCAGTGACGCGCCGTCTGTCTACTGTGAGAAGCAGGCTGAGCGGTCTTACTTGCCCCGAGAAGCAGGGAGTTCGCGTCTACTGCGAGAAGCAGTGAGCGCGTATCTAGCTGCGAGAAGCCAGTGAGCGCGCCCTGTTCGTTACAGTGAGAAGCCAGTGAGCGCGCCTGATCTACTGTGAGAAGCAGTAGAGCGCGTCTGTCTACTGTGATGCAGAAGCAGTTGAGCGCGTCTGTCTACTGGCGACGAAAGCAGTGAAGGCGTCTACTGCCGAGAAGCAGTGAGACCGCGTCTGTTCTACTGTGAGCGCAGCACGTGAGGCGCGTACTGGTCTACTGCCGCAGAAGCAGGTGAGCGGGTTCTGTCTATGCTGAGAAGCAGTGCCGGTATCTACTGCGAGAAGCAGTGAGCGCGTCTGTCTACTGCGAGAAGCAGTGAGCGCGTCTGTCTACTGTGAGAAGCAGTGAGCGCGTCTGTCTACTGTGAGAAGCAGTGAGCGGCGTCTAGCCGAAAGCAGTGAGTGCGATCTGTCTACCTGGTGAGAAGCAGTGAGCGCGTCTTGTCTTACTGTGATGAAGCAGCTGACCGCGTCTGTCTACTGCGAGAAGCAGGTGAGCGCTGTCTGATCTACGCCTGAGAGCAGTGAGCGGTCTACTGGAGAAAGCCAGTAGATGCGCGTCTGTCGTAACTGCGAGGAAGCAGTGAGCCGCGTCTGTTCTACTGCGAGAAGCAGCTGGAGTGCGTCTTGTCTACTGTGAGACAGCCAGATGAGCGCGATCTGGTCTACTTGTGAGAAGCATGTGACCGCGCTCTGTTCTATTCTGCGAGAAGCATCGTGAGCGCGCTTCTGATCTTACTGCCGAGAAGAAGCATGGGACGCCGTCTACTGCGAGAAGCAGTGAGCGCCTCGTCTGTCTACTGCGAGAAAGCAGTGAGCGCGTCTGTCTACTGCGAGAGCAGTGAGCGGCGTCTGTCTACTGCCGAGGAAGAAGCAGTGAACCGCGTCTTATGCGAAAGCAGTGAGCGCGTCTGTCTACTGTGAGAAGCAGTGAGCGCGTCTGTCTACTGTGAGAAGCAGTGAGCGCGTCTACTGCGAGAAGCAGTGAGCGCGTCTGTCTACTGTGAGAAGCAGTGAGCGCGTCTGTCTACTGTGAGAAGAAGCAGTGACCGCGTCATGTCTACTGCGAGAAGCAGTGAGCGCGGTCTGTCATAACTGCCCGAGAAGCATGTCGAGCGCGTCTTACTGCGTAGAAGCAGTGATGCTGCGTCTGTCTACTGCCGAGAAGTCAGTGTGAAGCGCGTCTGTCTACTGCGAGAAGCACGTTGGGACGCGGTCTGTCTCACTGCGAGAAGCATGACCGCCGTATACTTGCGAGAAGCAGTGAGCGCCCGTCTGTCTACTGTGCAGAAGCAGTGAGCGCGGCTCTGTCTTACCTGCGCAGCAAGCAGTGAGCGCGTCTGTCACTGTGAGAAGAGTGAGCGCGTCTGTCACTGTGAGAAGCAGTGAGCGCGTCTGTCTACTGCGAGAAGCAGGTGAGGCGCGTCTTATCTACTGCCCGAGAAGCAGTGCAGCGCGTCTGTCTTACTGCCCGAGAAGCAGGCGAGCCGCGTCTGTCTACTGTGAGAAGCCCAGTGAGCGCGTCTTGTCTACTGTGAGAAAGCAGTGGGCTCTGTCTACTGTGACGAAGCAGTGAGCGCGTTCTGTCTTACTGTGAGGAAGCCAGTGAAGCGCGTCTGTCTACTGGTTGAGAAGCAGTTGAGCGCGCCTGTCTACTGCGCAGAAGCAGTGACGCGTCTGTCTCTGCGAGAAGCAGGCGCGAGGCCGTCTACTGTCTGAGCAAGCATTGTGATGCGCCCGTCTAGTTCTACTGTGAGAAGCAGTGAGCGCGTCTGTCTACTGTGAGAAGCAGTGAGCGCGTCTGTCTACTGCGAGAAGCAGTGAGCGCGTCTGTCTACTGTGAGAAGCACGTCACGAGCGCTGCCTGTCTACTGCCGAGAAGCAGTGAGCGCGCTCTTTCTTACTACGAGCAAGCGCAGTGAGGCGCGTCTGGTCTTACTGTGCAGAAGCCAGTGCAGCGCGTCAGACTACTGCTGAGCAAGCATGTGGAGTGCGTCTGATCTACTGCTGCAGAAGCAGTTGAGCAGCGTCTTGTCTACTGCGAGAAGCAGTGAGCGCGTCTGTCTACTGTGAGAAGCAGTGAGCGCGTCTACTGTGAGAAGCAGTGAGCGCGTCTACTGCGAGA
Source organism: Priapulus caudatus (assembly GCF_000485595.1). Lineage (NCBI taxonomy): Eukaryota > Metazoa > Priapulida > Priapulimorpha > Priapulimorphida > Priapulidae > Priapulus > Priapulus caudatus. The sequence continues at coordinate 3,410 of NW_014585575.1, forward strand.
AGCAGTGAGCGCGTCTGTCTACTGTGAGAAGCAGTGAGCGCGTCTGTCTACTGCGAGAAGCAGTGAGCGCGTCTGTCTACTGCGAGAAGCAGTGAGCGCGTCTACTGCGAGAAGCAGTGAGCGCGTCTGTCTACTGCGAGAAGTGTGTGTGTGTGTGTGTGTGTGTGTGTGTGTGTGTGTGTG
>NW_014585576.1:0-2690 GCF_000485595.1 Priapulus caudatus
AGAGAGCGAGAGTGAGAGCGAGAGAGAGAGCGAGAGACAGAGAGATAGAAAAAAATAGAGAGAAAGAGAGACAGAGAGAGAGAAAGATTAACACATATACAGAGAGTGGAAAGAGAAAGAGTGAGAAGATCGAGGCAGATAGACAAGGAGTTGCGAGAGGCAGACAGAAAAACACGCACATACAGATACTTAGAACGAGGGGAAATAAACACAGAGAGATAGAAAGAGAGAGAGAGGTTATACATATATACAGAGAGTGGGTGGAAAAAGGAAGAGTGAGAAGAGGCAGGTAGACATATAGAAGATGTACTGTGAATCTGTCGTTTTAGCTAACGAATCCGTACGGATATTCTTGGGGTGATCATAAGAAATTAGTAAGAAATCCGTAGCGTACTTTACCTTTCGGATTCATGAATTTGCTCTGAAATTCGAGCCTTGTTATCCAGGTTTCTTTTATATGGCAACAGATTATGAAGTTTGTGATTTTTGTTTTGCATTTCAACAAAATACTTCCTGCACCTGCTGTCTCTTCTACTGTTTAAAGTACCAAGGCTGCTTACTACAAGGGCCTCGTTGTAATTTTAGGTATTGCTAATGCCTTCTTTTGAATGTGCTCTGTAGTGTTAATCTGTTTCATTGTCAGCTGAGTGTGCTAAACCTCAGGGGCATACTCAAGCACAGATCTTATTAATACAGTGTAGAGTCTAAGTATATCTTCGATCTTCTTTGCTTGAATAGCAGAACAATTGTATTATGAACAAAAGGTCCACCAACTGACTTAATTCTAACATCTTGCAGGTTTCCAACTAACATGTTATTTCACTGGTTGGAGGCAATGGTTATGCCTTATTTTTTTGTTTCATACCTGTGTTATACATACAAATACCTATAGCGAATCTTTGGCACCACAGCAACATAAATTAATTTACCTTTCAAACCTAGCTGAACACAGATATTGTTGCAGGTGTGTGTTCGTTCAAAGTTGGCTATAGCTAGCTTTGAACAATTTCCAGCAGCAAACAGCCTGTTGAAAATAAAAATTGTCATGTTAATAAAAATTACAAATGATACTTCTGAGTAAACAAAAACTTTGATTCTTAAAGGGATAGTAGACTCTAGGATTTTACTGCATACAACTGTACTTACTGTATAACAAATCGTATTTACCAACACGTATTTGTTACCAGATACCTAATTTAATTGTTATAATAAATTACACATCAATGCTACGAAATTTGAACGGCGCCATGACACCCGCGACAGTGCTGCCACCCTGAAAAAGTTGCGTATTTGACAATTTATTTTGCACGTTACAGACCGAGGGCTAATCACAAAAGTGCAATTATATTTATACCTTAATGCTATTTAACCAAACGATATTCATTTGAGGGCAAATTTATATATATTATAATATTATAACTGAATAATATGTCGTTTATAAGATATTACAATCCTTTTGCTTTTAAATTAATAAATAAGAAACACCCTCGGTCTGTAGCCCTTGGCTTAAAAGTGGTTTTGCGCAACTTATCAGATCGTGCGTTTTGAGTGGCGCCACCGTCGTTGTAATCAAACTGTTGTCGTTAGTTTTAAAACATTTTTAAATAATATTTCTAATGGTGGTTAAACCATGAAACTTTATGTAGCGTAATTTTAACCTAAATTAACTGGAAATAACCCTAGAACCTAGAGTAAACTATCCCTTTAACATATATAATCGTGCTTGATTATAACCTTATACAAATATATTGTTAAAAATGTTAGTTTACTAATTGTCAGGGTACAGTCTACATTAGGCTTGTATGGTACGAAGTTAACACCTACAGGCGGCCATCTTCTCCTAGCATTTCAGCTGTGGCAACTTCGATATCTGTGAGAAAGTTACCAACACCTGGAAAAAGAATTGTACTAAAGTTCTACATCCAAGCAAAATGCTGTGCTGTACTAAAGGCAATAATACATTTAATACAGTCGACCCCTTATAACTCGTCTTCTTACTCGTATATTTGCCTAAATCATACATTTTCACTCGGACAGTCCCAAAAATTTTCCCACCTCGCTCAGCTCGGCTCGGCCCGTCCCATGTCTCAGCAATGTTGCTGTCTAAACCCCTGCTGACTCCTAAGAAACCATTTAGTGCTCTAAAACTACTGAGTGTGCACAAGAAAACATCTAAAGCCAAAATGCACGTTAAGTACTGCTCGAGCGAACACCCTAAATTAATGATCACCCTACGGGCCTGCCTTATATGAACCTTTATAAATGGTATCTGTAAGTCGTACTTAATTTCTAAGTCGTATCTTCGCCTATCTCACATACCTTTTGTTGGTCCGAATTTTGAGTTACAATGGAATAAAAAATGCAATGCAAAAAAATTCATTACATATTCCTGCTGCCTGAATGCTATATACCAAACTAAGCAGATAAGCGTCTATGTCCCTTACCTCTGTTGCACGCCTCGCTCGTTTTAGCTATTTCTGACTAAATATATGATATATATATATAATATTATAGGTCTAGGGTTAGCGATTGGGCTTGGGTTAGGGTAGTCAGAAATAGCTAACGAGCCGAGCGTCAAACAGAGGTCAGGCGGGACATAGACCCTTACGGCCCAAACTAGAGCACTCAGAAAGGCGGACACCTCGTCCGCAAAGGGCAGCTGACATTAAACTAATTTATTTTTGATTGCG
>NW_014585576.1:3102-3591 GCF_000485595.1 Priapulus caudatus
GTAGATACATTGGGCCTGTTTGTTTCAGATGAGTCCGTCTGATCATGATCACTTGTTCTTGTAAATTTTCTCATAGCTGTAATGCGTTTCTGTAAACGCTATTCTCGTAACATTAGTCGTGAGTGCCATCTTAAGCATTAACATTAGCTTTAACTTTACGTTATTTCTGACAATGGGCATCTGCATCATATGTAAGTTCTATGTTTTGGCAGGTAAAGTGGTGGTGCAAGCTCTGCCGGCAGTTTCTACTGTTGGCCTAACATCGAACAATGTTACTGAACTTTCCGAAACTGTTCGAAAAAAGATGCTGGACAAATTCATTGAGGTTTCCTTGAAGAAACGCATTGAGGCTGAAGCAAACGGGACACAGTAGCTATGCTAGTGGATGGTGGGCGGAAGCTGCTGCTGCTGCTGCGTTAGAAGATGCTGCTGCTGGGTGAAAGATGCTGCTGCTCAGTGGAAGATACTGCTGCTAAATAGAAGATGCTG
>NW_014585577.1:0-3591 GCF_000485595.1 Priapulus caudatus
TTACTGTTGATAATTGCACTATGGATTATGTAAGTATCGATTATTGTACTATTAATATCTTCGTATCGATTATTGTACTATGAAATATCTTCGTATCGATTATTGTACTATGGAATATCTACGTATCGATTATTGTACTATGGAATATCTACGTATCGATTATTGTACTATGGAATATCTACGTATCGATTATTGTACTATGGAATATCTACGTATCGATTATTGTACTATGGAATATCTACGTATCGATTATTGTACTATGGAATATCTACGTATCGATTATTGTACTATGAAATATCTTCGTATCGATTATTGTACTATGGAATATCTACGTATCGATTATTGTACTATGGAATATCTACGTATCGATTATTGTACTATGAAATATCTTCGTATCGATTATTGTACTATTAAATANACCTGCGACATCCCCTAACACACACCTGCAACACCCCCTAACACACACCTGCGACATCCTCTATGACACACCTGCGACACCCCCTAACACACACCTGCGACACCCCCTAACACACACCTGCGACACCCCCACGACCTGCGACACCCACCATGACACACCTGCAACACCCACCATGACACACCTGCAACACCCACCATGACACACCTGCGACACCCACCATGACACACCTGCGACACCCCCTAACCCACACCTGCGACACCCACCATAACACACACCTGCGACACCCACCATAACACACACCTGCGACACCCACCATGACACACCTGCGACACCCACCATGACACACCTGCGACACCCACCATGACACACCTGCAACACCCACCATGACACACCTGCAACACCCACCATGACACACCCTGTCCTGCTAACCCCCACCAATGACCACACCCTTGCGACACCAACGCATGAAAACACCTGCGACACCCAACACTTATGACAACACCGTTGACACCCGAACACTGCGACAACCCACGTATGACACACGCTGCGACACCCACGCATGACACAACCTGCGACATCCCCCATGACACAACTGCGAGCTCCCGCACGCATGACACACCTTGGGTCACCACCCCAGCTAACACACCTCGACACGCCCCCCCGTAACAGCACACACTGCGACACGCCCTAACACAGCATACGCTGTGTGACAGGTCGCCGACGCATTGACACACGCCGCGTGCGAACGTACCCGGTCACCGATGGACAGCACCTGCGACAGCCCCAGCCATGAGCACCCTGGGACACGCCCCTAACACACACCTGCGAGCACCCCTTAACACAAACTAACTTGCGACACCCCTATACACACCGCCTAACACACCCTTGACACCCTAACACACAGCGCCTGCGGCCATCCTCCTATGACCCACATGCGGCGCGGATTGGCCGCGGTGCAACCAAGCTTGGTAGAAGCCTGCTTGTCATTCTGGGTCCACGACCCCACAGGCGTTCGACAAGCCGTCAGCAGGCATGCCCAGGGCGAGGACAATGAGTCTCTCGTGTGACAAGCAGCAGCAGCAGCGTCATAGTTGTGCTAGATCTAACTGCCGCGCATCGCTCCGTATGATTGAATAGAGGAGTTCGTTCTATCGGGAGTATTTCTGTGTGGGACAGGCAGCGTGACGATGGCGCAATGTTCATAATCAAGGTTTCCCGTGTTGGACAATCTGTCTTACTTAACACACGGCCTATCAATTCCCGACCCCCCCTTCAGCCTTCGCGTTTCGGAGGGGAATGCGAGCGCGTTTCATCGTATAGTATAGTATCGTATGGTATAGTAGCAAAAGGCTTTTCACTCTGCCGAATGAGAGAGGAACGACTGAAGCAGTGCTGACAGCGTCTTTTTCTAACTCAACGCAGACGCAGCGCACGCCAGCGCCGACGCCACAGCAAGCGCAACTCTGCCAATCTTTGCGAGTGATGACTTCGTAGACATTGCACAATAAAGTCAATTAGGTGCCTCATTAGGCATGCAAACTAGGCGCGCGTTTCTACGGAGGAGTCCGCGTCGTTAATGCCACTGGCCGCTCCACGATGACTTACATTACTACGTGGTCACACGCAGCCATAGGAGCGGCAGGGCACCGGCAACCCGTTCCTCGTTACCTCGTGCCGTGCACGTGTGCGTGCGTGCTTAGCGTGCGTGCGTGCGTGCGTACAAGGCCGCGCCTGGGCTTCACGGTGACTTACATTACTACGTGGTTACACGCACTATAGGAGCGCAGCACCGCACCCGTCTCGTTACCCGTGACCTGCACGTGTGCGTGTGTGTGCGTGCGTGCGTGCGTGCGTGTGAGCGTACGTGCGTGTGTGTGGGCGCGCGTGCGTGCGTGTGCGTGAGCATGGCGTGTACGTGTGCGTGCACGTGTACATGTATGTGTACGTGTGCGTGTACATGTGCGTGCGTGCACATGTACGTGTGCGTGCCAGTGCACATGTACGTGTGCGTGCACGTGTACATGTATGTGTGCGTGTGCGTGTACGTGCGCGCGTGCTTGCGTGTGCCCGTTGCCTAGACACAGCAGCTGGACGAGGGAGCAGTTTACTCGGGTAGTCGGTTTACCTGCACGCGGTCGTGATGTACACAACATGTGTTCGCTGGGGCCCACAGCCTGTTATTGTCACCCATTTAGCGTGTACCCCAGCCTGTCAGTGTCACCCCTTGAACATGCGTCACGCAGCCCGTCAGTGTCGACTCCGCTAGCATGTGTCACACACACGCTAATCTCCGTTACTAAGACCTTAATTATTAATGCAGTGCCTAAGCAGCGCGAGTACAATCACACAGAAACTGTCGTGCATCACCCCCCCCCCAACGGTCAACATAATCTAGTACCCCACACTGAACATGGCTTGACACTCACGTCAATGAACACGTTCAATACGCCTTGCCATAAACGCTCGGCCGTCATTTTCATAATGGGAGACAACGGGACCCCACTATTACGTCGGCGAATCCGCGTACACAAATACGCATCCGACATTACAGTACGCTCCGTCCATAATTTGGTTAGGGTTAGGGTTAGGGTTGCGTGTATTGCTAGTATAACCTGTGTACCTGCAATGCGTGTGTGTGAACTGTACCGCTGTTAAGCTTCAGTAGAGTTAATAGGTAGGGGATGGTATTCATCGTGTGATAAAGGAAAGCCGACGACTGCGACCTCAATACGCAGCGACAACTCCCGGACGTTCACCATCATTAAGCAGCGTCTCGCCTGCTGCTGCTACGCGAACCCATGGTCACCGCCGCCAGCTGCTGCTAGCGCTGCTGCTGCTGCGCTGCTTGCTGGCTGCCACTGCTGCTGCTGTTCTGCTCTACTACTGGCTGCTGCCCCGCGCTAGCTGCTGCTGTTCTGCTAAACGCTGCTACTGCTCTGCTACCTGCTGCTACAACTAACGCTGCTGCTGCTGCTGCAGCTGCTGCTGCTGCTGCTAACTACGCTGCTTGCTAGCTACTCTACTGCTACGCTGCTCGCTGCTGGCTCTGCGCTACTACGCTGCGCCACTGCGCTGCTGTTGCTGCTGCTGCTGAACTGCTTGCTGGCGATGCTGCTACTGCTGCTGCTGCTGCGCTGCTGCTGGCCGCCTGCTGCTGCTGCTTGCTGCTTACT
>NW_014585578.1:0-1933 GCF_000485595.1 Priapulus caudatus
TATACGTGGTGAGGGTGTGCGCGTGAGGTGTGTGCGTGAGCTGGGTGTGCGCGTGAGGGTTGCGTGTGGGTGTGCGAGGGGAGTGCGCGTTGGGAGTGAAGCCGCGTGGAGCGTGTGCTGTGGTCGTGCGGCGTGGGATGTGGTGCGTGTAGGAAGTGTGCGTTGTGGGAGTGTGCGTGTGGGTTGCGCGGTGGGGGGTACGTGTGACGGTTGTGTGCGCGTGGGGGGGGCGCATGTGGGCGCGTGTGGTGTGTGCGCGGGGGTGCGCGCGTGGAAGTGTCGTGTGGGTTGTGGCGCGGTGGGGGTGTACGTGGTGGAGGGTGTGAGCGCGTGGGGGGGGGGGTGGCGTGTGTGTCGTGGGGGGTGCGCGTGTGGTGTGCTGCGTGGGGGTACGCGATGGTGGCGATGTGGGTCGTGGGTGTGCGGCGTGGGGCGTGTGCGCGTTCGGGGGTGTGCCGTGGGGGTGTGCGCGTGGGGAGTGTGCGCGCTGTGGGTGGTGCGTGGAGTGTGCGCGTGGGGTGCGCGTGTGGGGGGTGCGCGTGGTGGTGTACGTGTGGGTGTGCGTGGGAGTCGTGCGTGTGGGGTCGACAGCATAGGAGTGTGCGCATGGGTGGGTGTGCTGGCGTGGGAGTGTGTGCGTGGGAGTCGTGGCGCGTGTGGGTGTGCGTGGTAGTGTGGGCGCGGGGGGGGGGTGTACGCGTGAGGGTGTGAGGGTGAAGGTGTGGCGCGTGGGGTGTGTGCGTGGAGTATCGGCGTGCGGAGGGGTTTGCGCGTTGTGGGTGCGCGCCGGGGGAGTGCGCGGTGGGTGTGCGCGTGTGGGTGTGCGCGTGGAAGTGTGCAGCACTAGGAGGTGTGGCGTGTGGGTGTGCGCGCGTGGGTGTGCGCGTGTGGCGTGTGCCGCGTGTGGGTGCGCGCCGTGGGAGTGTGCGTGTGGGTGTGCGCGTGTGGGTGTGCGCGTGTGGTGTGCGCGTGGGGGTGTGCGCATCGGGAGTGTGCGCGTGATCTGGAGTCTTTTCCACGTAATACACCAGCTAAGAGACGATGTCATGTTTACCTGCAGGTAGGACGGTTGGCGAAGACGGACATCCTCATATTCGGGTTAGAAGGGGACCCGCTCTGAACAAGCCTACACAAGGACTAATCCCCTACATGACAGCGTCTGAATGCGGAGTCCACCGTACACGGTGAGGCAGGTCAGGTGAGTGTGGATATACATAGCAGAGTATTTATTACACGCAACGCGCGGCAACTAGCAAGAAAATCGATGCGTAGAATCGCTGCTTCGAACCCCTTACAGTAGTACTGCATGCAACATACTCACAGATCACACGTAGAATACAGGCTCGCTTATAGAGATTACGAGCAGCCAGTGTGTCGCACGTGATTATTGCTCATCACTCTCTCATCACTCACTACACCTCTTCATGATCTTAGAAAATCATGGTAACTAGAAACGCAATGCGTTCTCTAAAGACTCAAGTGGTGAATGGAGGCGTAAGAGGTGGCTTGCAGGCGATCGGGTGTGGGCGAGCGAGTTAGCGTTAAATAAGTAACAGAGTAAAAAAGTAACAGGGGAAGTGTTTTGTTGAAGCAGTGAGAGAGCGTGTAATAAGTAACAGAGTAAAAACGTAACAGGGGAAGTGTTTTGTTGAAGCAGTGAGAGAGCGTGTAATAAGTAACAGAGTAAAAACGTAACAGGGGAAGTGTTTTGTTGAAGCAGTGAGAGAGCGTGTAATAAGTAACAGAGTAAAAACGTAACAGGGAAAGTGTTTTGCTGAAGCAGTGAGAGAGCGAGTGAGCATGAATAAGTAACAGGGGGGGGGGAGATTTTTGTATGTTGATATCAGTGAGAGAGTGAGTGAGCATGAATAAGTAACAGAGGGGAGATTTTTGTATGTTGAAATCAGTGAGAGAGTGAGGAGTGAGCATGAAT
>NW_014585578.1:6081-6555 GCF_000485595.1 Priapulus caudatus
AGAGCTAACCTCCATACCAGATAGAGCTTACCTCCATACCAGATAGAGCTAACCTCCCTACCAGATAGAGCTAACCTCCCTACCCAGATAGAGCTTACCTCCATACCAGATAGAGCTAACCTCCCTACCAGATTAGTTCTACTATCTGGTAGGGAGGGGTAGGGAGGTTAGCTAGATAGAGCTAACCTCCCTACCAGATAGAGCTAACCTCCCTACCAGATAGAGCTAACCTCCCTACCAGATAGAGCTAACCTCCCTACCAGATAGAGCTAACCTCCATACCAGATAGAGCTAACCTCCCTACCAGATAGAGCTAACCTCCCTACCAGATAGAGCTAACCTCCCTACCAGATAGAGCTAACCTCTCTACCAGATAGAGCTAACCTCCCTACCAGATAAAGCTAACCTCCATACCAGATAGAGTAACCTCTCTACCAGATAGACGAGGTAGGGAGGTTAGCTAGATAGAGCTAA
>NW_014585578.1:7892-9671 GCF_000485595.1 Priapulus caudatus
ACGTACTCGTCTCGTCTCTCTCTCTCTCTCTCTCTCTCTCTCTTCTCTCTCTCTCTCTCTCTCTCTCTCTCTCTCTCTCTCTCTTACTAACGTGTACCCAGCGAACAGACGCGCCGTATCAAATGACTATTTTGACCGGAGCGGGTGTACTACGTTTATCGCGTAAACAGCATGTAAACATCGCCGACGACATCGGCCACGTGGGAGTGAGTCAAATATCCTCAATATTTGGAAGCTGCGTGTAGAGAAAGAAACATTAGACCCAGCCACGTGCGACTCAACGCGTAAACAAACTGCTACGGAATAACTCAGAGAACCCGCATAACACATAACCACTCATCTTCTCCGGAATTCCAATTCGATTCGGCGAGACAGGGCAGGGCGCGTGCCATGCATACTCCACGCAGCCATGCAGCTTCTTAACTAAGCCGTTAACAAAGGCTACGTGGAAGTTGCGGGGATGCTGGCAACGCAAAGCCGAGTTCGTGCTGTGGCGAAAGCTCAGCGGAAAGATCTAGCCGTCGCTCGGTAGCAATTTAGCATCGATAAAGTTCTATAATTTTACCGATAAAGTACACGGTAGACGCAGGAAGTGAACGCGGCAATAGCAGAGCATACATCCAGCCAAGTCTTCAGTACGTTGAGGTACTTACACCTGGTGGCAGTAGGAGACTATTCGCCGCTTCCTGAGCCCGCCTCGACACAAAATTCGCGGCCTCCCCGAGCGAAAAGCTGCGACCAGCGCTGTGGGGGGGGGGGAGAAAGCTGGCAGCGATGGCAAGAAATATTTAAATCAGGCGAACAGTGAAATCTCACTGAGTCACGCGTACGTAGCGATTAGCATGTGAATACTTACGGCGATCAATCGCATCTCGCGCATCTGTGAACGTGGATGCTGAGGGGCACGTGCATGGGGAGAGCCGAGCGCCACGGCCTCCATCAATGCCTATGATCCTTAGCCCACCCCCGCCACCCGCTCCCCTCCCACCCCACCACCTCCACCACCCGCCCCCACCACCCGCTCCCATCCCACCCCCGCCACCCGCTCCCATCCCACCCCCGCCACTCGCCACCCGCTACCTTCCCTGGTGGTTGCGCCCTCTCCCTCTCTCTGCTGCTTTCCGCGTCTTCTCCTACCCCTGCTACATGCTCTCACTCCCTACGCCTATCGGTTGCTACGCTCACTCCTTACCCAGTATTTGCGCGCTCTCTCTCTACCCGGAGACTTGCGCGCTCCCCCCTCTCTCTCTCTCTACCCCCGCTCACGTCGCGTGAAAGCGAAATCGACTATAATTTTTATGAATTTCCGGTACAGGTGCGCATGCGCCGTAAAGCAGACGCGGCGTCGCGGCTAGTAGCGATGGACGCGCACGCACGCCACACACACACACACACACACACACACACACACACACACACACACACACACACACACACACACACACGACACACTACACACACGACTACACTACACACTACACACGACACGACACACTACACTACACGACACTACACGTACACACGACNACACACACACACACGCACACACGCACGCACACGCACGCACACACACACAGCTGCTGCGATAACGCTAGGTAGAGGTAGGCTCTATCACGTAAAGCTCTCCTAACCGTCAGTCGGGATAGAAAGATCGCTAAATCAACCCTTCGCGCTTGTGAATTCATCCCCGCTTGCCTTGTGTGTGTGTGTGTGTGTGTGTGTGTGTGTGTGTGTGTGTGTGTCGTGTGTGTGCGTCGTGCGCGTCGTGTGTGTGTGTGT
>NW_014585579.1:0-3589 GCF_000485595.1 Priapulus caudatus
ATAAACCAAGTTTTTGATAACAAACCACCAAAAGCAGACTTGTTATGGTTGGATAAAGACCTGAAAAAGCAAATGGCAAAGATACTCAGCCATAACTATAAAGGTCTACGCGTAAGATACTGGCAGCAAGAAGAAACTAACAATAATAAAACAGTTTGGATACTCGAAGAAATTGGTAAAGAAAAACCAATTACCACAGGTATCGTAATCGACAACGGAAAAATTGAATTAGTAAAAATTCTAGTGTTTAGAGAAAGCAGAGGTTGGGAAATTCGTCACGACTTTTTCACCAAACAATTTTCTATGGCAACGCTTAAAGATAATGATCAACTTGATAAACGCATAGATAATATTTCAGGAGCAACACTTTCTGTACGCGCAATAAACAAACTTGCACGTATTGCTTTATTACTTGATAAAAAAGTACGAACTAGAAAGCCTTGATAAATAATCACTATGACAAAACGTAAACCAATGAAATTCACTGCCTGCTCTTCTTGGCCTGGCACCGCCCATAGGTTTACTAGCTATTAGCGCTTTAGTCATCATCTCTTGCCTAGTTGCACGTGGATCATGTGAATAGCACTCGGAAAGTTTAAAACTTCAGCTGAAAAGCTATATATCTATAACTCTCTCGGTTTACTAAGTTGGTAATGGCATCGAACCTGAAGCGACGAACCGATTTTCTTGTTCTATATTACTCACGACACCTCACAGCGAATAAAGACAGCCCAGAACAGTTATCAGCGTTTTGGCAAACCAAGGTTTTTTCGATAACGTTGCTTATCGCCGGCCTTAGAACAAACCATTGACGGCTGCCAGATCGCGGCGGGGAGCGTTTAGATTGTTGTCTTTCATTGTTATCGTTTGAAGAGCGCAGTTTATCGACACGCTCCGTATCGACAAGCAATCAGTTTGTGACATGCCAGCTTAATGGTATTAACATATAACTTCACCTGTCAGTCGGCGAAACCAGCGGACCCAGAGCTGTATGGTTACATCGGCGCGCTGAGTGTACACAATAGATTCTCGATCTGGGTGATGTGAGATATTCAATGAGGAAGGTATGAGGCGGTGGACCGGTCGCGTAATACACTAAGCGAATCCCGAAAGAACGACGTTTACTTGTTGCCTATCGTGGTATACGGACCTAGACAACTAGAACGCGTATATTCAGGACCTACACAGCGGCGGCATATTTGGACAGTATAGGTAATCTATGTATGGATGTCTGCAGTAGCCTGCGATTGCTCTACTTGGTTATACGTCAGTGGCTTATGGGTGTTGGAACAGGGCGCGACGTAGAAAAATGCGCAAGAAAAGCATTACCAGAACATCATGAGCAAAAACTGTAAATACAAAATCGCTTTTGCAAAAACTATCAGACTAAACAATCACGATTGACTTTGTTATGCACACATTGCAAGCATCCATGTATTCGATTGATATCTAATGGTCTGTTTTAAAAACATGTCACAATACTACTGACTTTACTCAAGTTAGCAAAAAGTAAAACTTGCTATTACTCGTTTAAAGCATCAGACTCGGATACAGGGTTCGGTTGCATGTGTCAGAAAACCAATCGCCAAATTATAATTGCTTCATTCATTTTATATGTGAATGTCTTTGTTAGTGACGATGCCGTCTTTATACATACGAGTTTACATGAGGAGTCTTCCAACTTCAACAATAGGCTGTAAGTTAATGTTATAACCATTTGCGCTCCGTCCATATATTCTTTTGTGCAGGTTTCTTCTATACCATTTTTTTTACCAACGACAAGAGGCACCGCAGGTGCATTTCAATGTGGCATTATCAAAAAGTCAAGCTATGTTCTCTTAATATCATCCGTGAATGATCAAATCATTCATAAACGATTTAAACAGTTTATACAGGTGGGTACTCGTATTATGTTGATCCACAATATAGGTGAAGGTGGCATAATAAGCTAACATGAAATGCAAGTTCTTTCTACACTTCATGTTGAATATTCAAAATTTTTCGTGTATCCATGCCAGCCAAATAAATAAGCATAACTTTTGCCGCGGTCAATCGCCTCTCTTAAGCACTATTCAACTAGTCCTTTAGTGACGTCTTGAATATAGATGGCACCCATCAAGCTTTACTTTGTATGTATTCAATGCCAGGTTCAATTTGTTGGACGATATTTCAGTTGTAATAACATAGGCGCAGTAATTGTAATTAGGTTAAGAGCTGTGCACGCAAATCTAATCCGCTTTCAGAGTTCGCGCAGAGGAGTGAATAAGGCAATTAGAAGAGGTTGCGCTTAGCTGTAGAAACTGCCAGCTTTTTTTCGAACAATATATATGCCATCTGCCACAACGAAAGTCTAACATCGTGCCAAAGCTCGTTCTGAAATAATAACAGCCAATAATTACCATCCATAAAAAAGGGCAGATGTTAATTATTTCCAAATAAAGCCTGCCTCTAGAGCTTGATCGACTCTGACCCGATAAGGCCAGAGGATGGTGTCCTTATTTAATATATTTACAAAGTTCGTAAGAACACGCGCACTATAGCTCAGTCTTTTAGCTCCTGGTTAACGAGTTGATTTCAGAAAATCAGGTTAAAGAATTTCAACGCCGTATCTTCTGCAATGTCAACAGGCACGACCATCGTGAAGGCTAAGGCGGTGAATCTTTCTATCTCTTAAGCGGCAAAGGATTTTTAATCGGGACCTTACTGGCTTACATCGCGTAGAAACGCATGCCACTTAATGATGCGCACTGTTGTCGAGTGTAATTATGCGTGCGGCAATGACATGATGAGACAATTTTTCAACAACTTTTCTCACCAGACGCTAAACTCAGACTCCGTCTGCTTGGCGAGACAAGATCAGAATTTCCACGACGCCAATTTAGGCGCTGGCTGGACGAAGAGCAATACATATTTTGCATTGCAGCAGTTATGCCCGCAAATTTCTTTCACTGTGAGTCAAAACAGCGTGCTCCTTTTTTTAAATGCAATCACTGGATCGCCGTCAAAATAAGCCGTTTTTGCTTCTACTTCACTAAAGTCTTCCAATGAACGTAACGCCCGTTTCGAACCTAAGAAATGTTGTATGTTCACACCACGTAAGGAAGGTGTATCTATACGAAAACGAGCTTCTTGTGGACGGGTATCTGGGTTCAAATGAAACACACCGCTAGAGTGACCATTTACATGACAGGTAAAACAAGACACCGCATCTTGAGCCACTTCAGTTTTTCTATCTTCCGTCACATTAAATTGCTGCTGCGCAACAGGGGTTAATAACAAACGCATACCATCTAATTGAAAAGGTGTAAGCACACCATTAAGCCTTTCATAATAGTTTGTAATTGAAAGCTCTTTACCCCCGGTTACATCACCAAGGTCTGGTCGAGATATAAGATACAAAGGTGCAGGAAATTCTGGAAGGTACGCGTCGGGCAAATCAAATTCCATATCAAAACGAACTAGCTCTTCGTGAGAATCTAATTGTATTGGTGGCACGACAAGCCCACCGCCTGCAGGACTTACGTGAGGTAAAGGAGGATAGGGAAACACATCTTTCTTCTTAATGTTTTCTGGCGACATTGTTGCGAGC
>NW_014585580.1:0-2500 GCF_000485595.1 Priapulus caudatus
AGAGGAAGCTCTTGTTAGGAGAGGAAAGCCTGTAGGAGAGGAAGCCTTGTAGGAAGAGGAAGCCCTGTAGGAGAGGAAGCCCTGTAGAGAGGGACGGACCCTGTAGAGAGGAAAGCCTTGTAGAAGAGGAAGCCTGTAGGAGAGGAAGCCCTGAGGAGAGGAAGACTGTAAGAGAGGAAGCCTGTAGGAGAGGAATGCCCTGTAGGAGAGTGAACCTGTATGGAGAGAAGCAATGTAGGAGAGAGAGCCATGTAGGAAGGAAGATCCTTGTAAGAGAGGAATGCCCTGTAGGAGGAGGAAGCCCTGGTAGGAGAGGAAGCCCCTGTGGATATGGAGCCCTGTAGGAGAGGAGGCCCTTGTAGCGAGAGGAAGCCATTGTAGGCAGAGGAAGCATGTAGGAGAAGGAAGACTGTAAGAGAGGAAGCCCTGTCGAAGAGAAGCCCTGTGAGGAGAGGACGCCTGTATGGAAGAGGAAGCCTGTAGCGAGAGAAGGCCCTGTAGGAGAGGAAGCCTTGTAGAAGAAGAGCGCCTGTAGGAGATAGCCTTAGGAAGAGAAAGCCGTTGTAGGAAGGGACGCCCTGTAGGAGAGGTAAGCTTGTAGGAGAGGAAGCCATGTAAGAGGGAAAGCATGTAGGAGAGGACGCCCTGTAGGAGAATGGAAGCGCTTGTAGGAGAGGAAGCCAATGCAGATAGAGGAAGCCTCTGTAGGAAGGAAGCCTGTAGAAGAAGAAGCGCGCTGTAGGAGAGGAAGCCTTGTCAGGAGAGGAAGCGATGTCAGAAGAGGAAGCCCTGTAGGAGAGGAACGCCTTAGTAAGGCCAGAGGAACGCATGTAGAGGAAGATAGATAGGAGAGAGCAGTAAGAGAGGAACCATGTAAGAGGGAAAGCGCCCTGTAGAGAGGAAGCCCTGTATGGAGAGGAACGCCGATAGAACTGTAGGAGATAAAGGCCATATAGGAGAGGAAACGCGCGTAAGCGAGGAAGCCCTGTGGAGATATAGCCATATAGGAGAGGAAGCCGCTGGTAGGAGAGGAAGCCTGTAGGAGAGGAAGCCATGTAAGAGGGAAAGCCATGTAGGAAGGAAGCCTGTAGGAGAGGAAGCCTTGTAGGAGAAGGAAGGCCATGTAGAAGAGGAAGCCCTGTAGGAGAGGAAGCCTGAAGGAGAGGAATGCCGTGTAGGAGAGGAAAAGCCACTGTAAGGAGAGGAAGCCTTTGTAGGAAGAGGAAGCATGTAGAAGACGAAAGTGGCCCTGTATGAAGGGAGAAGGAAGCCCTTGGTAATGAGAAGGAAGGCTTGTAGGAGCGGAAGCCGCGTGTAGGAGAGGAAGCGCTTTGTAGGGAGGAAGCGCGCTGTAGGGGAGGAAGCCGCTGTAGGAGAAGAAGCTGTAGGAGAGGAGAGCCTGTAAGAGAGGAAGCCCTGAAGAGAGGTAAGCCCTGAAGGAGAGGAAGCCCTGTAGGAGAGGAAGCCCTGTACGGAGAGGAAGCCCTGTAGGAGAGAGCCTTGGAGGAGAGGAAGCGCGGCTGTAGAGAGGAAGCCATGTAGAGAGGAAGCCCTGCATATTAAGCCGCTAGATGGAGCAAGTTGAAAATGAGGACCAGGCGTAGACGACACACGTGTGTGCGAGAATTTGTGTGAATAGTTAGTTGTATAATTTTCCTGGCAGCAATCAATCAAGCTTTTTTCCGACAAGCGCAGCATTTCGCGTGATGACATTCCGTGGCCGTGCGCCGCCGCCGCCGCATTCTCGAATATCTGAATAATCAGAATGTTAGCGTTGCGGATCGGAACAATCAGACAGCGCTCCATCTCTGCCCCCAACCCTCCCATACTATCTCATCCACTCCGCACCTCCCGCGCCTCTCAATCCCCATTTCCACCGGCCTACCACCTCACTACTCCTTTCGGCACCCCTCCTCACCTCACTCTCTCTATTTTCGCAACAACCCCTCCCATCCCTCTAAGCCGAACTCCACCGCTCCTCACTCGCACTCTAACACTCCTCACACATGCTCCCCCACCCCTCTACCCCTCAGGCACGCCTCCACCAACCCCCGCCGTCCCACCCCTGTCCCACGCCTCCCCCTCCGCCCTGCCGCTGTGTGCGATATGACAACTCCCTAATCATGAGGACGGACATCGCGCTGGGAAATCACGAAAGCAGAGCGGCGGCGCGTGTTTTTTTTCTCTCATCCTACACAAGTGCGGCTCACGAAAGATGACAAGCCAACTGGAGGTTGCAAGAAGAGAGAGCGAGAGAGAGAGAGAGAGAGAGAGAGAGAGAGAGAAAGAGGAGAGAAAGAGAGTGGGAGAGAGAGAGAGCGAGCATGAAGCGGGGGGGGGGGGCACAGACGAGGAAAGAGAGAGCGATGACAGAGAGAGAGGAGGAGGAGAGAGAGAGCACGCGGAGTGAGATAGAGAGAAGCGAGAAGATAGAGAGGGGAGGGGAAGAAAGAGAGAGAGATGCGAGAGAGAGAGAGAGAGAGAGGGGTAAGAGAGGAGA
>NW_014585581.1:1819-3588 GCF_000485595.1 Priapulus caudatus
CACACACACACACACACACACACACACACACACACACACACACACACACACACACACACACGCACGCACGCACACACGCACACATACAGAGAGAGAGAGAGAGAGAGAGAGAGAGAGAGAGAGAGAGAGAGAGAGAAAATCCAGCTGCGGCAAGGAAAGCCGTGGCCGATGAATGATTGACTTTATTTTGTTTAGCATCGTCAGCATTGTCGCCGGCAAAATCCGCCACAGTCGCCAAAATCAAATCACAGGTGACCACACACGCGCGCGCGCATCGCTCCGTCACTCGCAGACGAACGGAGAGCGACCGCGTCATGCCGATATTATCGGGTGGTCGCCAGTGTCGATTGATCGCGGGCGAATTTATCATCGTCGCAACCCGACAAAAGACGTGTGTCCATCGGCCGGTTTACACGTCGATCGAATGCTTATCATCGAAGCATCAGGCAGAACTTGACCTAGACCGGGAAGCGTAGGAATGCTTACATCCATGGAGCAGGCAGGCTGCGGCTCTCGCAATTACGCGTTCCATTGAAGCGCGGGTAATTGGACGAGTTGTCTCCGCAAAGCCGCGGCGCCTTATCACGCCTGTCACACAGCACGCCCAGAAAGTTTAGCACGCTCGGTGATGGCATGCTGCACTAGTACTGTTAACCGGCGGGAGAGAGAGAGAGAGAGAGAGAGAGAGAGAGAGAGAGAGAGAAGGATAGATAAACAGAAGAGGTGGAGAGAGAGAGAGAGAGCGAGCGAGAAATAAAGGTGAGAGAAGAGCAAAGAGAGAAGAGTAGAGACAGCGCGAGAATAAAGATGGAGAGAAGAGAGAGAGAGAGAGAAGCGAGAGAAAGAGACAGACAGATATATATTATATATATATAGAGAGAGAGAGAGGAGAGAGAGAGAGAGAGAGAGAGGGGGAGAGAGAGGGAGGGAGAAAGAGAGAGAGTGGGAGAAAGAAAACGAGATGGAAAGAGCGAGAAAAAGAGAACGAGAGAGAGAGAGAACGGGAGAGAGCAAGAGAGCGCGAAAGAGAGAGGAGGAAGAGGCCCACGCACAGGTTCCGAGAGAAAATCATCTCGTCTGTTTAAACAGGCTTAGTGAGAGAGCTAGAATCCTCTGTTTGTACGGCGCAGATTCTGTTGATCGAAATGATTGCGTCATTAAACGATGTGCACTCACACGCAAACGCGCAGCTTCCTCTATTCCGCGTGTACGTACACGCATGCGCTCACGCACGCACGCACGCGCGCGTCACCCGCCTGCACGCATGCATATCTGCATGTGCGCACACCCGCACGTCCTGTCTGCACGCATGCACTCACGCACGCACGCACGCGTCGCCCGCCTGCACACACGCATATCAGCACGCGCGCACGCACTCCTGTACAACCACCTGTATGCACGCACGCGCGCACCCACACGTACACACGCACGCGCGAAATGTCTCCGCCGCTGGTGCCATCACGGCGTCGTCGCTTCCTCCCTCTGCGTCGACGTCGCCAGCCATCTGTCTATGTACAATGCAGCGTTAAATTGCATCGCCCCGCCCGCCGTGTTCCCTGCAGCTTCTCCCGCGATGTTGTCACAGCGAGAGGGGAGGCAGGCGACGGAGACAGGGAGGGAGGGGCGGGAGAGCAGACGATGGAGACAGGGAGGGAGGGAGCGGGAGGGCAGACGACGGAGACAGGGTGAGAGGGGCGAGAGGGCAGGCGACGGAGACAGGAAGGGAGGGGGCGGGAGGGCAGACGACGGAGACAGGGTGAGAGGGGCGA
>NW_014585582.1:0-319 GCF_000485595.1 Priapulus caudatus
CTACAGACCTTATATACAGCGTCTATAATATAATACCGCGCCTACAGACCTTATATACAGCGTCTATAATATAATAGCGCCCTACAGACGTTATACCGCGTCTATAATATAATACCGCGCCTATATATTATATTATAGACGCGGTATAACGTCTGTACCGCGCGTACAGACCTTATATACAGCGTCTATAATATAATACCGCGCCTACAGACCTTATACCGCGTCTATAATATAATACCGCCCGTATACAGACCTTATACCGCGTCTATAATATAATACCGTCTATAATATAATACCGCGCCTACAGACCTTATACCGC
>NW_014585582.1:1280-2866 GCF_000485595.1 Priapulus caudatus
CGTTATACCGCGTCTATAATATAATACCGCGTGTACAGACGTTATACCGCGTCTATAATATAATACCGCGTGTACAGACGTTATACCGCGTCTATAATATAATACCGCGCGTACAGACCTTATACCGCGTCTATAATATAATACCGCGCCTACAGACCTTATATACCGCGTCTATATAATATAATACCGCGCGTACAGACGTTATACCGCGTCTATAATATAATACCGCGCCTATACAGACGTTATACCGCGTCTATAATATAATACCGCGCGTACAGACGTTATACCGCGTCTATAATATAATACCGCGCCTACAGACGTGCTACCGCGGGTACAGACGCCTGTGACACACCGAGCAGACGCGTGTTTATGGTGCATGTGTATAATACGCGTAATCCTCGATGCGCAAATCACCACCGAGATTTGGGAAGGCCAGGTGGTGAACGCTACACTAGAAACAAACGTAGTGACTTTATATACCCACAAGTTGAAATATGTGCACAAACTAGCAAGGCAGCAAAGTGGCCCGGAAGGAGCTAGTTGCTAGATCTACTTCCAACGTGCAGCTTCTGCCATCTTGTCTCGACCCAACAGTTGAGCTTCTGCACTTACGAAATCTAGCAGCTTTCGGAACCCACAATCTTCGGAGATGCGAGATGCGCGTGGAAAGAAATTCATTTGGTTTTATATGGGGCGCACAAACATCACGTTCAGCCGCGATTGAAAACATGAAATAGCACTGAATAGAAGGTTCTCCGACGAATCAAGCTAACAATTATTTGTGCTTTACAGAGAAAATGGCTCGCCGAAATTCCAAGTGGCTCCAAGAGAACGGCCAATTAACTGTGAATAACAGCAACAATATTCGAAGGAAAATTAAAACGTAAAGCAGAGATTTGGTATTTTCTCATGCAAATATTTACAAAGATAGCATACTTCAGAATATAATATATCAACAGTCATCTCGCTACCTACAATATAATTATAATAATATATTCATTCACGCATTGCCCATTTAAAATTTTCCAACTGAATCACATAAATGAAAGTGGATCATTATCTATATGTGTGTAAAGCTTCATAATTAATCAGTAGTTTAATATTGAAACACAAAATGCAATTCAACATAGGCATATAATCACACGTTACTACCATACTAATTGTCCTGTATACAAAGAATCGCTCTAAACGTCTAACAGTCGCATCGTGGCCTCAATGAATAGAAATACTGTTATACAGTTAACTACGCTATCGTCTCAGCCTAAGGAATAGTGCATGCTTGCACTCCTCTGAATCTTCTGAAAAATATTTGTCGTAGAAACCAAGTATGAGCTCTTCAGGTAGGACTTCTGGCAAATTTCTGGTAGAACAGGAAAGATGGATTGGTGCCAGAAACGTGCAACGTTAATCGTTTCTTAAGCACGTCTAAAATCATTAGAAATATGAAATTGTTTAGGAGAAACCATCTGAGAGAGAGGAATAGAAAAGAGAGAGCGAGCGAGAGAGAGAGAGAGAGAGAGAGAGAGAGAGAGAGAGAGAGAAAGAGAGATATTTTTTTTGTAATGTAGAATATACACCAACTCTAG
>NW_014585582.1:3116-3586 GCF_000485595.1 Priapulus caudatus
GAGAGAGAGAGAGATAGCGAGAGAGAGAGAGAGAGAGAGAGAGAGAGAGAGAGAGAGAGAGAAAGAAAGAGATTTTTTTTTGTAATGTAGAATATACACCAACTCTAGTGCATAAAAAGCAATCTATTCATTCTATTGTTCTTAAGCGCTTACCGCCACCTCTCGGTCAATATTCGGGTTAATATTACTTAAAATATAATCGGAGTTCATCTGTGGTTAACGTGTAAATTTTCCCTTTCATGTATATTCTATGACAGCAATAAGTTGTGCCCTGAGGTTTTTATCATATTGTGTACCAGTGTGACACGTATTATTATTGTCAAGCATTATCAAACCCGATCTCTATAGCCCAGGCTTCACTTGCACCCGCAGAAGCAAACTGCATACAGCGTGGAGTTTGCCTCAAAAGTACACAATCATGCAGTCTTGAACTATCAATTTGAACTTTGACTCTTCGTTTGCGGTGTAGT
>NW_014585583.1:0-1276 GCF_000485595.1 Priapulus caudatus
GATGAGGAGGAGGCGGATTAATGATGTTGGATGTTAGCTATGTGTGTGCGTGTGTGTGTGTGTTCCCCTGAAGAACGGACAGCAGTGTGTTCCTCTGAAGGACGGACAGCGGTGTGTTTCTCCAAAGGAAGGGTAGCGGTGTGTTCATTCAGAGGAGCAGTGGCTATTCAGAGAAATTTTAGCGATGGGTTTCCGTCGAAGGAAGGGTAGCGGTGTGTTCATTTAGAGGAACATTAGCAATTGGTTACAATAGAGGAACATTCGCTGTGTGTTCCATCGAGAAGAAGGATAGAGGTGTGTTCCTTTAGAGGAAGGATAACTGGAACATTAGATCTTCTTTTTTATTCTTCTTCCCTGTTCTTGGGAATGAAGAATTACTATAACGAAATGCTATCTGTTCTTTTAGAGCAAGGTCAGCTATCAGTTTTTGGGGAGGGGGTTATATGCGATATATATATAGTTACCCGTATGAAGAAAACAAAATTTAAAACTCTATAGTAAAGAACGATAGTAAATAAAACACGCACCTTATACGGTGAAGATCAACGAATCTGTGCGTAAATGTAGCAACATATGGGGATAAAGTTAACCCTACGTTCATATAAAGACCTCTCCCCTACCGCCTCTATCACTCAACATGGAATATAATATTGATAGCATCTCATCTTTATATTAGAATTGACTAGCAGCACTACGATTATTGAACTGATCACAAGCTAGTTCAATTATCGTAATCAATAAATTGTACAATTTATGCATCAATCGCTTCAATGAACAGTTACTATAACAGATATATGGCAGCAGCAGTAGCAGAGGCAGCACCGCGGTGGCCACCTATCCCTTTCACAAGCTACTATGCGAGAAATATATATACTATATATATATTATGTCTGATACTTGAGTCTATACTGTCGGTAGAAGTGCTCGCACTGCGTTAAATCTGGCATAGCGTAATAATGTAGTCTGTAGATAACTTAAACAACAAAAGACCTCACTTTTAGCTGTTACGTGCTTGCATAGTTTCACGCTGACGCGCGATCATGCAGACAGACTTTAAATGAAGATCTTCATTAAAGTCTGTCTGATATCCCGTGCAGCGTGAACTCGGGTAACAGGCTTAAAAGTGATGTCTTGTCTTTAATTATCTACAGCTACAATTATTTACGCTCCTGCAACCTTAACGCCATCGACTCACATCCTACCGGACAGTATCAGACCAATATCCAGAATTCATATTATATATAGTACTACTATATATATATATATATTATGTATA
>NW_014585583.1:2410-3585 GCF_000485595.1 Priapulus caudatus
TCTCTCCTCCTCTCCCTCTCCCCCTCTCTCTCACATGTCTCTCCTCCTCTCCCTCTCCCCTCTCTCTCACCTGTCTCTCCTCTTGTATCCTATGCCTCAATCGCTTGATGAACTCCTGTTCCACGTTATGTTCCGACGTGCTCTCACCTGTCTCTCCTCTTGTATCCTATGCCTCAATCGCTTGATGAACTCCTGTTCCACGTTATGTTCCGACGTGTAGCGGAGTATGATCCTCGCGAAGTCCTCCTCCGTTATGATGTTCTTGCCCTTCGAGAACTCATTGAACTCCATCTCGAGAACCTCGGTCTGAAGGTTGTCGATGAACCTACGGAAAGATCGAGGGGAGAGAACGTATCGTGAGATGAAGGGAGGGAGGATGCACGATGCATTTTATCATTCTTTTCTTTTTCGTCGTCGTCGTCGTCGTCGTCGTCGTCGTCTTCTTCTTCTTCTTCTTCGTTTCCTTCTTATTCTTATTCTCCTCTTCCTTCTTTTCTGTCGTATTTTGCATCATTACCACCACCATTATCATCATCATCATCATCATCATCATCATCATCATCATCATCATCATCATCACCATCACCACCATCATCATCATCACCATCACCACCACCATCATCATCATCATCATCATCATCACTACGTGCACTTACTTGTGGAAGTCGTTGTATTTCAGTAGCAGCTTGCCCTTCATCATCATCATCATCATCATCATCATCATCATCATCATCACCACCACCACCACCACCACCATCATCATCATCATCACGACATGCTCTTACTTGTGGAAGTCGTTGTATTTCAGTAGCAGCTTGCCCTTCGATCCAAACAGGAAGACGAGAACACTCGTGTCCACATCCGGCATCGAGTTACTCATCTGCGAACACGCAAAAACACGTGACGTCACCGGTATGTGCGTACGCTACCCGCAGAACGTGTGGCGTAAGCAGAACATGTATTGCGGAAGAGAAAAGCAGCGACGTAGCCAAAACATGCACACGTTACCCGCGGAAATGCTGTTACGTAGCCAGAACGTGCGTAGGTTGCTGCAAGAAATGTTGTAACGTAACCAGAACGAGAGTAAGTTACACACGGGGGAATAAATTCCACCAGCAGTCCAAGAGCCCCTTGCTCCCTCCCCTCTCAATACTTTCCCTCTCCTCACTCGCTCC
>NW_014585584.1:0-317 GCF_000485595.1 Priapulus caudatus
ATCGTCATCGTCATCATCAGCATCAGCATCATCATCACAAGCTAATACATCGAAACTACAGGATAGATAGACACGCGTAACACCTATAATCAAATATTTACAATGCACGCACGCACGCACGCACGCATGCACGTGAGACTACACACTCGTATATAAACAACATCTTTACAAAAGAAAACTCGTGGTTATTGCGTTCGCCTCACACCTACACAACGTGGCAACTTTCTATATCAGGCATGAGACAGACAAATGCTGAAAAAGGAGGAAGGGAGAACTTTCTCATATCCATCCAAAAACTAGAATCCACAATTCCTCTG
>NW_014585584.1:1225-1609 GCF_000485595.1 Priapulus caudatus
CATCATCATCATCATGACAAGCTAATACGCCGAAACTACAGGATAGATAGACACGCGTAACACCTATAATCAAATATTTACAATGCACGTACGCACGCACGCACGCATGCACGTGAGACTACACACTCGTATATAAACAACATCTTTACAAAAGAAAACTCGTGGTTATTGCGTTCGCCTCACACCTACACAACGTGGCAACTTTCTTATATCAGGCATGAGACAGACAAATGCTGAAAAGGGAGGAAGGGAGAACTTTCTCATATCCATCCAAAAACTAGAATCCACAATTCCTCTGTATATATATATATATACACAGTCCTCTCTCTCTCTCTCTCTCTCTCTCTCTCTCTCTCTCTCTCTCTCTCTCTCTCTCTCTCTCTC
>NW_014585584.1:3121-3583 GCF_000485595.1 Priapulus caudatus
TCAGCATCACCACCATCAACATCACTGTCGTCATCGTCATCGTCATCGTCATCATCAGCATCATCATCACAAGCTAATACGTCGAAACTACACGATAAATAGACACGCGTAACACCTATAATCAAATATTTACAACGCACGCACGCACGCACGCACGCACGCACGCATGCACGTGGGAGACTACACACTCGTATATAAACAACATCTTTACAAAAGAAAACTCGTGGTTATTGCGTTCGCCTCACATCTTACACAGCGTGCCAACTTTCTCATATCAGGCATGAGACAGACAAATGCTGAAAAGGGAGGAAGGGAAGGGGGAAGGGGGCGGGAGTGGTGAGGGGAGGGGGGAACTTCAAGGGCGGTCTGGGGGCATGCCCCCCCACCAGAAAATCTTTGAAAATTATAAGCTCTGAGATGCAATCCAGAGAGACCGGGTACAAGATGGCATTGCGCCAAAGA
>NW_014585585.1:0-1001 GCF_000485595.1 Priapulus caudatus
TTAATAAGAAATTTCACATTGAGAGAATTCAGCTGCCTTGGCGGAGGTCTGTGCTCCCCGAGTGCTCTAGTTATTTATGTAAGACCTCTCTTAGCATGAACACTGAGTAAATTACCTCTTATTTTAAACATTGCCACTACTGTCCTGTCAGAGAAAAATTCGTTGCTCAGAAACGTCAGATGCTCCTCACAATTTGGAGTAACATAAAGCAGGTGTAATGCAGGCATAGTGTCAATCATACCTGGACTCGTAAGTAGGATTTTGTGTGGTTGTTGTAGGCATCTGAAGCGTAACTGGATGTGGCATAGCGGAGAACCGGACGTTAAGAACAAGGAGAGGGACCAGCTGTTCAGGAGGGAGAGGGCCGAGCAGAGGAAGGCGAGGGAGAGACATGAGAGTGAAGGGCCCGGTGCAGCCTTCATATACACACACGCATTACAGCAAGGTATACCTGGCAGACAACAACCTCGTTCACAGTAACGAATTCGCGTTTTGTTTCCGATGCTGACACATTCCCCGAAAATTATTTATCATTCTAACATTCACAAACCGTCTCAATCTGATATATGCATATCCATGCGATGGTTAAGCCCAATCACTGACAAATGAGCAACCAGCACACCTGGATTGATTGTACAAGGAATCGGATTCAGAGCCTGAGTTGCTTTTCTCTCGCTTTTTTCTTCTTCCATCTTGAATGATGACGTCATTCTAAAGTGTTAATTTGAAATGGGCATCGGTTGTAATGTGTCGCCGCATGTGTTTCATTGGCAGCGGAGAATGGCATGTCTGTTACTGACCCTAGAAGGAGACTGGCCAGGCTTCCCAACACCAGACTTGCTGTCATGAGGCCCGTTAACAAGCAAGGTTATGCTGGTAAGCTGTCTAGCCTAGGCTGAAGAGAGAGAAAGGGAGAAAGGAAGAGATAGAGGGAGAGGAAGAGAGAAGGGTGAACAAATGTGAGGATGGCGAGGGAGTCTATTAGGGAGAGAGAGAGCGAG
>NW_014585585.1:1278-3582 GCF_000485595.1 Priapulus caudatus
AGAGAGAGAGAGAGAGAGAGAGAGAGAGAGAGAGAGAGAGAGAGAGAGAGAGCGAGCGCGCACAAGTGATAGAAAGAAGCAAGGGGGAGGGAGAGAAAAAGGAGCAAAGTGACTGGGTGTGTGTGGTACGAGAGTCTCTGATGTTGTGGAGGAAATGTGTGGTGATACTTCCTATTGGTCATGCATCATCGATATGCCATATATATTCTGCTGGACCTACAGACCTAGGCATTTAAAAGACATGCTAGTAAAAGATCAATGTATTATGTTCTCACACACATCACCTAATATCAAGATTGTTTTATGTTAACCTGTAGAGCCACCAGAGGTAGTGACTGTCACACTCAAGGAAAATGTGGTCAAGAACAAGGGAGGCAAGGGGCTGAAGAGGAAATTTTCACAATCTGGTAATGAGGTTTTGTTGTGCGTGATACATTATGCATAACCCGTATTGCAACCTCTGTGTGGGAATTTCTTCTTTTACACTATGTCAAGTGTGTGTGCATGCATATAAGAAGTAGGTGAAAGTTTAATAACTTGTATTTCATATTATGTGGAAATTTCATAATTTTTAGATCACTCAGATTCCCTATTTGAATAGTTATCAAACCGCTCAAACTTAAACATGCTTGACATTATATCTCATGCTGAAACCTGCAGATTCATTGAGTGAGAATGTGCCTATTAAGGTTTGCAATCCTTTAGGTTTACATGCAAAAAAAGTCTTACAACACAGTGAACCGAGAGTAAGGCCTATGAAGTTGAGAGAGAAGAAGCCAAAGCGACCTTACTATGACGACAAAGATCAGGCAGCCCTGAACAAAATGACGAAGGAGAGGGTGGTGTGGACAAGCCAGGAAGACAGTCTGGTGAGTCGTATTGCTAAATAATAAATATGCATAGAGGAAGAGAGAGTAATAGTAAAGAATAGAATCAAAACACACGGACACCCATGCAGATATAGATAAAGAATGTTTTTTTGTTCTCGAAAGCTTGCAAAATTAAAGATTAACACCTCATTTTATTTTCATGTTCATATCTTTACATCTATATATATATTATTATATATATATATTATGTATATAATTTTGTGTTGATTGCGTACGAGAACAATTTGCAATGACGAGCATCTGCTATTATCAACAGTCTGCCTTGTCTCTCCGTCTCTCTCCAGCTGCTACNAGAGAGAGAGAGAGAGAGAGAGAGAGAGAGAGAGAGAGAGAGAGAGAGAGAGCGAGCGCGCACAAGTGATAGAAAGAAGCAAGGGGGAGGGAGAGAAAAAGGAGCAAAGTGACTGGGTGTGTGTGGTACGAGAGTCTCTGATGTTGTGGAGGAAATGTGTGGTGATACTTCCTATTGGTCATGCATCATCGATATGCCATATATATTCTGCTGGACCTACAGACCTAGGCATTTAAAAGACATGCTAGTAAAAGATCAATGTATTATGTTCTCACACACATCACCTAATATCAAGATTGTTTTATGTTAACCTGTAGAGCCACCAGAGGTAGTGACTGTCACACTCAAGGAAAATGTGGTCAAGAACAAGGGAGGCAAGGGGCTGAAGAGGAAATTTTCACAATCTGGTAATGAGGTTTTGTTGTGCGTGATACATTATGCATAACCCGTATTGCAACCTCTGTGTGGGAATTTCTTCTTTTACACTATGTCAAGTGTGTGTGCATGCATATAAGAAGTAGGTGAAAGTTTAATAACTTGTATTTCATATTATGTGGAAATTTCATAATTTTTAGATCACTCAGATTCCCTATTTGAATAGTTATCAAACCGCTCAAACTTAAACATGCTTGACATTATATCTCATGCTGAAACCTGCAGATTGATTGAGTGAGAATGTGCCTATTAAGGTTTGCAATCCTTTAGGTTTACATGCAAAAAAAGTCTTACAACACAGTGAACCGAGAGTAAGGCCTATGAAGTTGAGAGAGAAGAAGCCAAAGCGACCTTACTATGACGACAAAGATCAGGCAGCCCTGAACAAAATGACGAAGGAGAGGGTGGTGTGGACAAGCCAGGAAGACAGTCTGGTGAGTCGTATTGCTAAATAATAAATATGCATAGAGGAAGAGAGAGTAATAGTAAAGAATAGAATCAAAACACACGGACACCCATGCAAATATAGATAAAGAATGTTTTTTTGTTCTCGAAAGCTTGCAAAATTAAAGATTAACACCTCATTTTATTTTCATGTTCATATCTTTACATCTATATATATATTATTATATATATATATATTATATATATATTTTTGTGTTGATTGCGTACGAGAACAATTTGCAA
>NW_014585587.1:0-2040 GCF_000485595.1 Priapulus caudatus
TACGTAATGTACGGAGTTAACACACAAATATACGTGATGTACGGAGTTACACACAAATATACGTGATGTACGGAGTTACACACAAATATACGTGATGTACGGAGTTACACACAAATATACGTGATATACGGAGTTACACACAAATATACGTAATGTACGGAGTTACACACAAATATACGTGATGTACGGAGTTACACACAAATATACGTGATGTACGGAGTTACACACAAATATACGTGATGTACGCAGTTACACACAAATATACGTGATGTACGCAGTTACACACAAATATACGTGATATACGCAGTTACACACNATGTACGGAGTTACACACAAATATAAGTGATGTACGCAGTTACACACAAATATACGTGATGTACGCAGTTACACACAAATATACGTGATATACGCAGTTACACACAAATATACGTGATGTACGGAGTTACACACAAATATACGTGATGTGCGCAGTCACACACTAATATACGTGATGTACGGAGTTACACACAAATATACGTGATGTACGCAGTCACACACTAATATACGTGATGTACGGAGTTACACACAAATATACGTGATGTACGCAGTTACACACAAATATACGTGATGTACGGAGTTACACACTAATATACGTGATGTACGGAGTTACACACAAATATACGTGATGTACGGAGTTACACACAAATATACGTGATGTACGGAGTTACACACAAATATACGTGATATACGCAGATACACACAAATATACGCGATGTACGCAGTTACACACAAATATACGTGATGTACGCGATCGTACCTCCTATGCGTATATATCGGAACAACGGTGTTTTCCCCAAAAAAACCGAGGTTAGAGGTACTGGGGGTTTAGGCATAGTCCACATTCTGCCACCGCCTCCAAAAGGCCATACATCACATAACGCGTATTCTATAATCGATGGTAAAAAACAGCGAGTATTTAGAATGGAATGTAAACGCATGCATAACCCGGGTACGTGAATAGACACAGAACCCGCTTTCTTTCTTCCGCGTCTGCATGGAGACGTATCCTAGGTGATTCTTTCACTTGTAGACACATTACCAGTGTGCACTTACTGTTTGCTTGTGTGTATACTATATATTACTTACTTATACTTACCGTGGACACAGTGTATCCACGATGACGGCCGCCATGTTTGAGTTCGTTCAGCTATGCTTACTTACCGTGGACACAGTGTATCCACGATGACGGCCGCCATGTTTGAGTTCGTTCAGCTATGCTTACTTACCGTGGACACAGTCGCCATCGCGAGAAGCCAACCGATGACGGCCGCCATGTTTGAGCTGACTGCTAATCTCCGATGTCTTCTCTCACTCGCGGAAGTCGGATATATCTGTCAGACGAGTCGACACTTGATCTTCTGGTAAGAATGGCGTGAGGATGACGGGAATATGACGTAACGAAGCCCTGAAGATGACGTCAAGAAGTCGTGAAGATGACGTAACGAACACGTAAAAATGACGTAATAAAGCCGTGAAGATGACGTAATAAAGCCGTAAAGATGACGTAATAAAGCCGTGAAGATGACGTAATAAAGCCGTGAAGATGACGTAACGATGACGTGGCGATGCCGTGGATGCTGACTAGCTGATGAGGAAACCTGCTGGAGAGATGGACGTATGCACAGGAGCGCCCGTGAACTTGACACCGCTTTTTCTCCGATCGAACACCGTATGACCGTGATGTCTGATCAGCTGGTTGTATATATAGCCGGTCACCTGCCGCCTAGTCGCTGCGGTACCGTGCACGTCCGGCGAATGTCAAATTTTAGGTGTATTATGTATTGCTAGTAGAGCGAGAATGTGCAGTTTGATATTATCTTTCGATGAAAGCGCATCGATTGACCTGTCAATGCATGAATGCTTTGCTAAAGTGATACATGCATGCACAAGCGCACATACACGTGTGCATGCATGCACACACGCACACACACACACACACACACACACACACACACACACACACACACACACACACACACACACACACACACACACACACAC
>NW_014585587.1:2608-3577 GCF_000485595.1 Priapulus caudatus
AGAGAGAGAGAGAGAGAGAGAGAGAGAGAGAGAGAGAGAGAGAGAAAGAGAGAGAGAGAGAGAGAGGAATCGAGATGGAGAGAAATACCCACAGAATAGCTTGCTACGGGCCCGTTGCCGAAACAAAATTAGTTCAACATTAGTCTTAACTGCGACTCGTAGGCCGTTGACAGAAACATCGTAAAGTTACGAGGATGAAAAATCCTCGGAAATTTCCTCTTAACATTACGAGATCGTAGACCCTCTCGCAACTTTAAGCCCAAGATAAAAATAACGCACTTACACAAAGAATTACAATTATAGTAATATTATATTTTATATTAATTAGTAAAACGTGTGTATTTTATGGAAAACACGTCAGAAACATTACTTATATACCGATCGTGTACCAAAACAAATATTTACGAGCGGCGTTTATTCTATTGTTCTGGATACTTTGATGAGTCATTACGCTCGTGTCTTGTGCTGTGCTGGGTAGCAGAATAATACATGAACTTATTAATCTCGTGATGNATTGCCGCCATGTTTGAGTTCGTTCAGCTATGCTTACTTACCATGGACACAGTCGCCATCGCGAGAAGCCAACCGATGGCGGCCGCCATGTTTGAGTTCGTTCAGCTATGCTTACTTACCGTGGACACAGTGTATCCACGATGACGGCCGCCATGTTTGAGTTCGTTCAGCTATGCTTACTTACCGTGGACACAGTGTATCCACGATGACGGCCGCCATGTTTGGAGTTCGTTCAGCTATGCTTACTTACCGTGGACACAGTGTATCCACGATGACGGCCGCCATGTTTGAGTTCGTTCAGCTATGCTTACTTACCGTGGACACAGTGTATCCACGATTACTGCCGCCATGTTTGAGTTCGTTCAGCTATGCTTACTTACCATGGACACAGTCGCCATCGCGAGAAGCCAACCGATGGCGGCCGCCATGTTTGAGTCGTCTGCTAATCCCCGATCT
>NW_014585588.1:0-1129 GCF_000485595.1 Priapulus caudatus
GAGAGAGAGAGAGAGAGAGAGAGAGAGAGAGTCGATGGCTCAGCGTGGTGTCATTAAGTGGACCCTAACAGCGCCGCGTGAGCTGATGAGAGGCGTGCGTGTAAATCTCACAACGCTCATCAATTCCGTGCTCTCTCACGACGCGCGGTGCAGGACACTGCTACGGAATATTGCACACACACGCTCGCGTGCACGCACGCACACACGCACGCACGCACACACATACACGCGCACACGCACGCATGCACGCACGCACGCACGCACGAACGCACACACATACACGCGCACACGCATGCACGCAGGCACGCACGCACGCACGTACGCACGCATACACATACACGCGCACGCACACACACACACACGCACACACTCAGTGCTACGGGATATTGTAGTCTGACAAACAACCGGCAGTAGCGATGAGTGCATGCCGATGCCCTCTGTGTGTGATTCTGCGACGAACACACGCAGCAATTACAGCTCGTGAAGACGATGTCGTTGTGCGATACTTACACGGCTATATACGACATTTCTTCAGCTGTGTTGCGGAGGAGGGGGTGGGAGGCGGAGGGAGGGGGTGCGAGGCGGAGGGAAGGGGGAGGGAGGCAGGAGGGAGGGGGGGGGGATCGGATGACTGCTCAGTTACGCGATCTCTAAANGTGTGTGTGTGTGTGTGTGTGTGTGCGTGTGTGTTTGTGTGCGTGCGTGCGTGCGTGCGTGCGTGTACCAGGGTTGGTGCACCGAAGATTTCGTTTATGATTAAATATAATTAGTTGAGAGCCAAGATAGAAAAATTATTGACGTTCCCGTCATTTTCGCTTGAAACAAAAAACGCACGCACGCACGCATGCACGTATGTAAGTATCACCATCTCATCTGTATGTAGATGCAGCTTACGTTAGCGGCGCCACCTATGATGAAGGACATAATCAAACAACGCACTAATGAATGTATTCTAACAAGCGACTGAAATCCAACGGGAGGTATATAACTAGTCTAACTCTAGGTGTGGCACCGCATAGCGGCATAATATAACAATTATAAGTACTTATAAACTCATATAACGCTCGTAACATTTCCTGGACGTATATATGTATATATATATATATATATATACAAACACACACGACAC
>NW_014585588.1:2819-3577 GCF_000485595.1 Priapulus caudatus
CTCTCTCTCTCTCTCTCTCTCTCTCTCTCTCTCTCTCTCTCTCTCTCTCTCTCTCTCTGTCTTTTACTCTTTACCCTCTTTGTCTCTCGCTTACGCGCGCTCTCTCTCTGTCATCCTTTCTATCGATGTCTCCCCTTTCTTTTGTTCACTATCTCTCCACTCGATTTCGTTCTCCTTCTCGATCCCCCTTCACCTTTCCTCTCTCGTGTAGCCGGATCGAGAGCCGAAGCGATGCAATTCGAGATCATGAATTATCAATGAAGCGCTGACACGAACACTGGTCACGGCTCGTGTATCTTCAATGTCAGGGTTGTCCTAGCGACTAATTCATCGCATAACTCCACACACACGCACGCATACACGCACGCACGCTCGCACGCACTCACGCACTCACACACGCACGCACGCACGCACGCACTCTCTCTCTCTCACANTCTCTCTCTCTCTCTCTCTCTCTCTCTCTCTCTCTCTCTCTCTCTCTTCTTCCTACCCCCGTCTTTCTCTCTCTATCTCTATCCCTCTCTCGTCGTTGTTAGTCAGTAGACAGTCTGTTAGTTCATAATGTTCTTCGGGAAAGGAAATAAAAACAGAAAGCGCCAGTTCCGCGGATCAACTATATAGAGTAATTCCCCGTTGAGATTTTATCATCATTTATGACGTACACGAGTAGAGTATACAGTAACATTGTGTGCGTGCGCTCTCTCTCTAACTCTCTCTCTCTCTCTCTCTCTCTCTCTCTCTCTCTCTCTCTCTCTCTC
>NW_014585589.1:0-3576 GCF_000485595.1 Priapulus caudatus
TATATATATATATTATATGTAAGTGTATATATTTATTTATTATATATATATAGCTATATTTTGACAGTGTATTTAGAGTGTGTGCGCGCGTGTGTACGCGCGTGTGCGTGCGTCTATATGCACTCGTGTGAGCGTGTGTATGCGCGTGTGTGTGCGCGCGTGTGTACGCGCGTGTAGGCGCGTGTGTATGCGTGTGTGTTTCATGTGTATGCGCGTGTGTCTATACACGTGTGTTTCATGTGTATGCGCGTGTGTGCGCGCGTGTTTCGTGCGTATGCGCGTGTCTATACAAGTTTGTGCGGCGTGTATGCGCATGTGTGCGCGTGTGTGCGCGTATGTCTATACGTGTGTGCGGCGTGTGCGCGCGTGTGTATGCGCGTGTGTGCGCGTGTGTGTATGTGCGCGTGTGTGTGCGTGCGCGTGTGTGCGCGTGTGCGCGCGCGAGGTTAGGGGGTAGAAGTGAGAGGCAAGGGGAGGTGAGAGGCAGGAGGGAGGGAGGTGGGACGCAGTGGGGAGGGACCCCCGCCCCCTCTAATTAAACTTGGAGATCCATGCTCATATATGTTGAAATCTTTTATCTTTTTTTGTGGGTGCGAAAGTGTAGTTAAAAAGTGTAGTTTTTAGTAGCTACGAAACTCAAACAAGAATAAAGAAGACTTATGTATAAGACCTATGTATTAGGCCCATTAATGATTATTAATTATGACATTTAATTTAATGACTTTTAGGACAAGCATTACTGTAGGAGTACATGAGGACTGTTTAGAACAAAAAGATTGCACTCACCACTCGGGTCAATCTTTAATATATGACTAACGATCGTTCTCTCAACGATGCGCCACGGTGTGTGTAGCAGATGGAGTCTTGTATAGATACAACAGAACGGTGAGGTCTCTGTTTAAGGCTGAGGCATCATAAGAAGCGGCAAGGGTGTTGATACATGTGACGGACTATATATGGGGAATGCACATTATCGAAGTCGTAAAAGTTAAACGCCTGCCCTGTTGGCCCGCATCTTTACCGTGGCATGTGAAAATTACCACCCGCACTTCATTCAGCTCTCATCTCTCCTTCTCTTCCACGCTCTTCCTCTCCTACTATGCCCTATTTCTCGCTCTAAAATTAAAATCTGCCTCGCTTTCTCTCTCTCTCTACCTCTTCCTGTGTTCTTTAGAAGATAATTGTAATTTGTGTAATCCATAAGATACTAATAACTAAATATAATACCATATAATTGTTCTCGGTGCAAACAACCGGGCGTTTGTGCAGAAGTCACGTGTGTGTGTTGCGTGTGCAAATTATCGTGTGTTGTCATTATAAGATCTTGCAAATTAGTCGGGCAAACACTGATGCGCGCTTTTACACTGCCGCTGTAATCCTAGCGAGCACGTGTGTGTGTCATTCTGTCGTGTGGACCGTGACTGCATCTCTCCATGCTGCCGCTTAGCGACCGCTCTTGTTGGATCTCCGCTGTTGCATGCGCAACAGCGGTTGGATGCTCGTTGTTGCCTCGCTGGTTTGCATGACTAGTAAGTAGATATGCGTGCTTGCAGCTACAGTTACTTATGTTTCTTTATTATATTATTACTCTAATGTCAACATGATATAGTGATATATAATGGACGCTGATGGCTTCGTTTCCCGTCACCAGTCGGGTGCATAGGCTTGTGACCGCTCCTATCTTAGAAATCCTCGCCGCCTTCCCTATCTGGCGTGGTTGGTAGCGTCCGCGTGGCGAACCGTGGCTGCGTCCAGACGGCGTTTTATACACCCCGGACGGCAAGAATCAGGGGATCGTGTCTCGGTGTGTTCCCGGAAATTTTTATATTTTTTATCACGGCATATAAATATAATATAATTATAATGTAATAATTTAAATGTTGTGAATATAAATGCAAGTGTGATTTGACGTTTAATCAATCGCATCTTGCCCTAACAACACAGCACCTCTCCCTCTCTCATCCTCCTCTTCCTTTGGCCATTCTCCCCCCTCAGCCTCTCCTCGTAGAGAGGGAGAGAGGATGAGGATAGGAGAGGCGAGTGGAGGAGAAGGAGGAAGAGAGAGAGATGAGAGCGAGAGAGGGAGGGAGAGGAGGAGGCGGAGGATAGAGAGTGAGAAGAGGGAGAGCGCGGAGGCATAAGAGAGACGGGAGAGGAGGAGGAGGATAGAGAGGGAGAGGAAGGAGGAGGAAGGATAGAGAGAACGAAACGAGGAGGAGGATAGGCGTAGAAGAGGCGTATGATTGAGAGGTTAGGGAGAGAGGAGGAGAAGGAGATCAGAGAAAGAAGAGAGGGAGAGGAGAGATGAGGCGGAAGAATAGAGCGCGGAGAGGCGGAGGATAGAGAGCGAGAAGAGAGGAGAAGGAAAAGATAGAGAGAGAGACAGGCGAGCAAACCGCCAAGAAAGGAGGAAGGAATTAGAGAGAGGCGAACGAAGGAGGAGGAGAAGGAGAGGGCGACAGAGAGGACGAGATATAATATAGAGAGATTGAAAGAGAGCGCAGAGGAGGCGAAGGCGAGAGAGGAAGAGAGAGGAGGAGGAGAGGAGGATAGAGAGGCAGGAGAGGAGGAAGGAGGCAGAGATAGAGAGGGGAGAGGAAGGCAGAAGAGGATAGAGAGGGAGAGGAGGAGGAGGAGGAGGAGAAAGAAGAGCGGAGAGGAGAGGAGGCAGAGGAAAGAGAGGGAGAGGAGGAGAAGGAGGATAGAGAGGAGAGGAGGAAAGAGAGGGCGAGGAGGAGTAAGGAGGATAGAGAAGAGAGAGGAGAGGAGGAGAACGAGGATAGAGAGTAAGAAGAGAGGGAGGGAGAGGAGAAAGAGCGACAGCGAGGGGAAGGAGGAGGATAGAGAGCAGAGAGAGGGAGGAGGGAAAAAGGAGGAAGGATAGAGAGAGAGCGACGAAGAGAGAGACCGAGACAGGCGAGAGAGAGAGGGAGCGAGAAACGAATAAGTGAGAAGAGAGGGAGGAGAATAGAGAGAGAGGAGGATAGAGAGGCGAGAGAGGAGAAGAAGGATTAGTGAGAGAGAGAGAGAGAAGAAGGAGCAGGGAGGGAGAGAGAAAAGAGGAAAGCAAGAAAGGGAAGGAGGATAAGCGAGAGACGAGAGTCGGAAGGAGGAGATAGAGAGAAAGAAGAAAAGAGGGAGGGAGCATAAGCGAGAAGAGAAGAGATGCGGAGGAGGAGAGGAATAGTAGAGAGAGAGGAGAGAGAGAGAGAAGGAGGGAGGTAGGAAGGAGGGTAGAGAGAGAGAGACGAGAGGAGAGCAGAAGGAGAATAGAGAGCGGAGAGAGAAGAGGAAGAGGAGGAGAAGAGGAAAATAGAGAGAGCGAAGCCATGGAGGAGGGGGGGTGTACTGATCCGTCGTGACGTTATGGTGCGTTAGAATAATAAATAGACAGACTGAGGGCTCGAGAGCCACCCGAATGAATGTACGATACAACAATGATATCTATATTAATTCTTTATGCAGCAAAACCTACAGAGCACAAAGTTAATAGTTACATATTTAATGCAAGATCCTCCTAAAAGGATTTACAAGACAGGCAATACATAACGTTTAAGATGGCCATACTGTAACAAC
>NW_014585590.1:0-3575 GCF_000485595.1 Priapulus caudatus
AGAGAGAGAGAGAGAGAAAGAGAGACAGGGAGAGAGAGAGAGAGAGAGAGAGAGAGCGAGCCTAGAGAGAGAGAGAGACAGAGAGAGAGATATCTACAAAATCTACAGCTTTTGAAGCTCTAGCTTAGAGTTTCGGGCCACAGACAGGGTCGAGGGACTCTTTAAAATTTCTTATTCTCATGCACGAATGATGAATAGAGACAGGGAAACCAATTTTTCAGCCCTAATATTAGTCGTAGCATTAACTATTTCAGATAAACCGCACTGTGTGTGAGAAACTTGACCAATGTTATTGCCAACTAACTGTCTACAACATTATGTTAAGACTAACGTTAAAGCAAATTTCTGTTTCTGATAATAATGAGCTTCAGAATTTAACCTGCCTCGTGGCACTACATGAACCCCCGCATGACACTCCACCTCTCATCGTGTGACACTCCCACTCACCGTGTGACACTCCCCCCTCATCGTGTGACACTCCCCATCACCGTGTGACACTCCCCCCTCATCGTGTGACACCCCCTCATCGTGTGACACTCCCCCTCACCGTGTGACACTCCCCCCTCATCGTTGTGACACTCACTCCTCAATCATCGTGTGCACTTCACCCCTCAACGTGTGACACTCCACACTCTCGCTCCCCCCCCCTCCGCTGATGACACCCCCTAACCATGTGCTCACTCCACCCTCATCATATGACACTCCATCCCTTATCGTTATCAAACATCCACTCAGCCGTGTGACCACCCCCATCACCGTGTGACAACCCCACTCACCGTGTGGACACCCCACTCACCGTGTGACACCCCAACCGCCCTCGTTGTGACACCCCAACTCCGTGTGGCACACCCCCACTCACCGCCTGTGACACCCCCACTCACGTGCTGAACACCCCCAACTCACCGCTGTGTGACACCCCCACTCCCGTGTGACACCCNTGCGTGGGGGTGTCCCACCCGCGTGAGTGGGGCTGTCCACGATGAGTGGGGGTGTCACACGGTGGAGTGGGTGTCACACGGTGAGTGGGGGTGTACAGCACGGGTGAGGTGCAGTGGTCACCGTTAGTGGGGGTGTCACACGCCGAGTGGGTGTCACACGGGCGAGGTGGGGGTGTACAACGGTGAGTGGGGGTGTCCCACGGTGAGTGGGGTGTGCCCACGCTGTGAGTGGGGGTGTCACACGGTGAGTGGGGTGTCACACGGTGAGTGGGGGTGTCACACTGGTGAGTCGGGGGGTCATCACGGTGAGTGGCGTGTCCGGTGAGGTGGGGGTGTCACACGGTATGGGGGTGTCACACGGTGAGGAGAGTGTCACACGTGATGGGGGTCACACGGTAGTGGGGGTGTCACACGGTGATGGGGGGTGTCATACGATGATGGGGGGTGTCCATACGCTGAGGGGGTGTCCACACGGTGAGTGCGGTGTCACCGGTGAGTGGGAGTGTCACGACGATGAGTGGGGGTGTGCACACGGTGAGTGGGGGTGTCACACGTGAGTGGGGGTGTCACTCGTGAGTGGGGTGTCACCCGATAGTGGGTGTCCACACGGTGAGTGGGTGTCAACACGTGAGTGGGGTGTCACACGGTGAGTGGGGTGTCACACGGGTGAGTGGGGTGTCACACTCTGAGGGATGGAGTGGTCACACGTGAGTGGGGGTCACACGTGAGTGGTGGTGTCCGCACGTGAGGGATGGGAGTGTCACACGGTGAGTGGGGGTGTCACACGGTGAGTGGGGTGTCACACGGGAGTGGGGTGTCTTATCGGTGAGTGGGGTGCCACGGTGAGTGGGGTGTCACATCGGTGAGTGGGGGTGTCGACACGATGAGTGGGGGTGTCACATCGGTGAGTGGGGGTGTCACAACGGTGAGTGGGGTTCACACGTTGAGTGGGGTTCACACGGCTGGGGTGCCACACGGTGAGTGGGGGTGTCAAGGGCCACGCGCGTGAGTCGGGTGTCACCCGGTGAGTGGAGTGTCACACGGTGAGTGGGGTGTCAACGGTGAGTGGAGTGTCACACGGTGAGGGGGTGGTCACACGGTGAGTGGGGGTGTCACACGGTGAGTGGGGGTGTCCATCCGATGAGTGGGGGTGGTCATACGATGAGTGGTGTCACACGGTGATGTGGGGTGTCACACGGTGAGTGGGGGTGTTCACAGCGATGATGGGGCTGTCACACGGTGAGTGGGGTGTCACACGGTGAGTGGGGTTCCCGGTGAAGTGGGGTGTCACACGAGTGAGTAGGGGGTGTCACACGGTGTAGTGGGGGGTGTCCCACGTGAGTGGGGTGTGCACACGTGAGGTGGGGGTGTCAGCACGGTGAGGTGGGGGTCACACGATGAGGGATGAGTGTCACCGGTGAGTGGGGTGTCACACGGTGAGTGTGGGGTGTCACACGATGAGGATGGAGTGTCCCGGTGAGTAGGTGGTGTCAGCGGTGAGTGGGGGTGTCCACACGGTGAGTGGGGGTGTCATACGTGAGTGGGTGTGCCCACGTGAAACCGTGTGACACCCCCACTCACCGTGTGACACCCCCACTCACCGTGTGACACCCCCACTCATCGTGTGACACCCCCACTCACCGTGTGACACCCCTTCACCTTGTGACATTCTTCTCTGCTGTGTCCGCGTCAACAGGTGGTACAAGAACCGGCGCGAGCTCACCGGCGGCCGCTTCGACATGCTGGAGAACGGCAACATGATCATCGATGGCGTGATCTTCGACGACGACGGGGACTACATGTGTCTGTCGTCGAACAAGTACGGCACCATCCAGGGCACGACGCGAGTCATCGTCAAACGTGAGTCGCTGCTCACCGGTGGCGCCATCTGCCTGTCGGTGTCGGCGTTCGTGATCGTGGTTGCGCTCTTTGAGCTGCGGGGTTGATGTCAAGAATATCAGATATACACTGTCAGACAGCGGGCAGTGATCAAGAATATCAGATATACACTGTCAGACAGCAGACAGTGAGCAAGAATATCAGATATACAGGGTCAGACATATGGCAGTAAGCAAGAATATCAGATATACATTGTCAGACAGCAGGCAGTGAGCAAGAATATCAGATATACAGTAGCAGACAGCACACAGCAAGAATATCCCATGAACATAGCAGACACCATACAGCAAGTGAGAATACAAGATAGACCATCACTGCCACCAAAGTGACAGACAAGAATGCCCGATACGCCAGATAGCAGCTTGCCGGAACGAGCGGTCACTGCCCGCTGTCTGACAGTGTATATCTGATATTCTTGCTCACTGCCTGCTGTCTGACCCTGTATATATGATATTCTTGTTCACTGCCTGCTATCTGACAGTGTATATCTGATGTGCTTGCTGTCTGTCTGCAGGTAAGACTAAAGTCGTGAATCGGCCGCAGGATCTTGAGCTTCAGGAAGGCACAACCGCTGTGTTCCGCTGCTCGGCCGTAGCCGACAAGTCACTTCGTCTACAGATAGGTAATACGATGGTAGTTACACGCATACACACATACTTACACATGCACACACACACACACACACATACTTACACATGCACGCACACACACACACACACACACACACATATATATATA
>NW_014585591.1:0-1261 GCF_000485595.1 Priapulus caudatus
GTGTGCGTGCGTGCGTGTGCGTGTGCGCGTGCGCGTGCGTTCTTGCTATTATAGCATATTGCTATTATATAGCTTAGGGCGCGGGTTAAGCTTTGTCTGGTGAATGCGCACAATCTCCATTTCGGTTTCGCGGTATGAATATCTTTTGCGATATCCGTTACTAAAGCATCTATATATATAAAGTTGTTCAGGAATTTAATTTCCGAATTAGTTCGTACTCGCATAACTAGATAACTCCGCAGCCTAGAGGAAAACTAAAGATATTTTCAGAATCAGCACGTCTGGGAGGTGGTTCCTGGCATGGCATGGCATGGCATGGAATGGGATGCGGTGCGATGGGATGAGATGGCATGGCATGGCATGGCATGGCATGGCATGTCATGGGATGGCATGAGATGGGATGGGATGGGATGAGATGGGATGGGATGGGATGGGATGGGATGGGATGGGATGCGGTGCGATGGGATGGGATGGGATGGCATGGAATGGGATGGATGGATGCATGCATGCATGGATGGATGCATGGATAGATAGATAGTTCGATTTTTTGTGGTATATTCCTTTCAACCAAGCGGTCACCAACTGAGTAACGCCACTGATTTCCCCGGGCAACGCCGGGTATCCCGCTAGTTATATATGTTTAGCTGGAATTTATATACTTTATTTACCTAGCTAACGCTAACTAACATTTCAGCAAATTCAATTACTCATTGATTGGGCGTGCTTAAGCACTCATTGATCGGGCGTGCCTAAGCACTCATTGCGCACTAAACCGTACGAGCATTTACTAATTAAGTGATTGAAACAAACTGTGAATTACATTTCTAAAACGAAATTATAGAAAAGTTAACATAACGCTACGTGGGTGTGCTGTAATTAGGAATAGTCACTGTTCGAGCGGTAGGCAGTCACACAGACGCGTGCATGGGATCAATAAATCAATACACCGCTCTTGTTTTCAGAACAACTGCGAAGCGATAACGGCACGGCTGGAA
The DNA here is from genome assembly GCF_000485595.1 of Priapulus caudatus. NCBI lineage: Eukaryota > Metazoa > Priapulida > Priapulimorpha > Priapulimorphida > Priapulidae > Priapulus > Priapulus caudatus. Next base: position 996 of record NW_014585591.1, read on the forward strand.
AGGTGAAACTTTTGCGGTTTCCAGAGGATATAAAAGTGAGTAAGCAGGCACTTTATCGATTCTCGCGGCTCCTGCGTCAGTGAATGCATATTAGCATCGACACTGAATCAGCAATATTTCATTGATTAGTCTGGGCTGGCTTCTGTATAGATGGACTTCTCGTACACACATACGCACGCACACACTCGCGCGCACACGCACACACTCACACACGCACACACGCACACACACACACACACACACACACACACACACACACACACACA
>NW_014585591.1:2775-3574 GCF_000485595.1 Priapulus caudatus
TCCTCGTCTCTCTCTCTCTCGCCTCGTCTCTCTCTCTCTCTCTCTCTCTCTCTTCTCTCTTTCTCTCTCTCTTTCTTTCTTGCACACGCAAAGTAGATAATAGAGCCGCGCTCGCCGCAGCCCCCCACCCCACCTCGCGCTAATATAATCTCGTACAAACTTATAATTGCGTTATCGTCTGCGCGTGTCGTCGTTCCGCAGCAGACTGGACGGTCACTCCGCGCTCGCACTCCGTCACGCAGCGCATCCACGTGAAGGCAGCCTCGCTCAATGACACGGCCGACACGCGCGCACACGACTCCATCTGTGAGTGCCGCTGCAGCGTGGTATCAAGAGTCCATAATATAATTTTTTTTTTCTCTCTAATATTTTTTCTATTATGGATTCTTGGTGGTATGCATGCAACCCCCCTCATGTGGTGAACGTCTCCCCTCTATTCACATTGCGCATGCACAATAGAGGTCGAATCACCGTGCCCGTGTGAAAGGTAGAACGGGGGGGGGGAAGGAGTTTGCGGTTGGGGAGGATACATACCTTGTTACACCACGACGAAAAAAGAGATACGCGAGTATGAAGGTATGAAGGTAGTGAAGGGAGGCAAGCAAGAGGGGCGAATGCGCGCAGAGAGGCCCGTGATTCGAGCTAGGTAAAGTACTCGCGCGCACCAACACACACACACACACACATGCACACACACACACACACACACACACACACACACACACACACACACACACACACACACACACACACACACACACACACACACACACACACACACACACACACACACACACAC
>NW_014585592.1:0-3574 GCF_000485595.1 Priapulus caudatus
AAGCATTTATTAAGCGAAGTTTAGTTCCTTGTCCTACTAAATAATTATAAGGTATTTAGCGGGGGAGATGACACTGTATTGAATTTGAGCAGTGGTTATTAAATTTGCAGCAATTATTCATAATTTTAAACGAAAACCATGACCAGAAAAAAGTTAGATTAGCCTTAGGTTTGCTCAGTAACGAACCAGCTCAATATCTATCTGAAATAATCAGTGTGAATCCTTCAAACTCCGGGGGGCATGTGTTGAAAATATTGATGCAACGTTACACAGACGCTGCAGCAATACCGATAGCGCTACAGCAATTTAAACGCGCTCAGCAAAAAAACTATTGAAAGTGTACAAGAGTTTGCTAAAAGGTTAGAAGCGTTAGTTAGAACGGCTTATGGGGTTAATTTAAATTCAGATGTTCATCATAACGCGTGAATGACGGACGCTTTTACCGATGGGGTAACTAGTAAGAAGTTAAGGCGTGCCTTAGTTAAGAACAAGCCTGCCACTTTTGCAAAGGCTGTGGAAGTCGCTATCCAGCAATCTGCCCTAGACTTATAACTTAAGATAAGATCGCATAATAAAAGTAATAACGAAATTGCACAGGTAGCAACCGTATCCACTTCGTCGATACAACAACAAATAACTGATTTGCGCGAGATAGTCGCAGAAGTCACGCGTACGCAAAGAAGAAGTACACCTAGAAATTAACTTACAACACTCACACACGATAATGCGCAACCACAATCACCACGCTATCACCAGCAACAAAATACTGCACGTTATCAACAACCGCAAACAAACGCAACGCCAGCACGCCCCGCCAGCTATAATCCACCACAGCGTTTTACTGCGAATTTCACGACAAACCGCAAATTATGCACCACGAAACACCACGCAACAATTTGCACCGCGTACGACATTAATGTCCACTGAAGCGAACTGAAGTCTCACATAAAATACATTACGTACTCATATAGTGTTGTGTAATCAAGCGGTGCATTCGTGCTATGTGGAGAAAGGGACGATTGTCACCTTGCGAACGTTCTCACATTATGCGCGAGGTGCGACGAGACCTGCTAATACGTGTATTGTAACCCCAACTAATTGCGACCTAATAAACCTTCTATTCAGACAGGTAGTCGTAAATGTCCAGGTGGTAGAAGCTATAGTAATTACCAGACGCGTATCGTAGACGCAGCTGGTATCGGCAGACCTCCATAGTATTTCCTAATCAGCATAGCAGATGCTCGTTATCTGCTAAGAGACTTAAGTCTACCACTAATAACATATCTATACAGGAAACCAGACAGCTGAGGCGTGCTGCTACATATACCAGTTCTAGTAACAATCGCCAGTGTTCTCCACCGAACGAGGTAACACCTAACCGTCACACACGGAGGATGCAGCTGGACCCGCCTATTGTTCGCGCTAATAGCGTGCGCAGTGCTAATCATGGCCTTAATTACGGCAGGGAGGGAAGAGTGCCAGAGCAAGAGGGGATTGCGGTTAATTACCAACCAGCCGTGAAACCTGTACTATGCACGGCTAACACAGTAAATAATCTTGTTTGTTTTAGAATGAATACGGCTAGCCACAGTGACACAGCTGCAATCAGCAGCCCCGCCCTCCCCATTCAGGGTGCGAGCGTAAATGATGGCTTACGTGGCACTAGGGCGCAACAACTGATTTCACGGAGGCCACCTAGTAGAACCATTGCATTGTTCCCTAATAATGCTGTTCTCCGGACAGGTCAGGTACATGTCACCAGGCGGCCGTGGTCTAATTACAATGTAAACGTGTTGAGACCGGGACGCCAATTATCTACCAGGTATATGCTAAATGCGGGACAAGTGTTGAAGGTCAACAGGCCTTTAACACTTGTAGGTAATAATAATAATATTGGTTGTTCATTAGGTATAGCACGAAAGGGCAAGGGCAGCCATCTAGTTATACCCGCAACTAGACCCGAGGTGGTGGGATGCCCACACCGACCACTTGTCAATGCCCAGTTACGTTATCAGCCACGTGGCGCGACTATGACACGTGAACCTGTAATAAATGATTTTTGTCTTTTAGCAGAGCCCAAAACAGCCGCTACGGGTTCTGTTATTAATCACTATTACAATGCGCGAACATGTAACACACAGGTAAATAAATGTCATTACCCACATAACAACGCCGGCTGGCCGACCTTTGTGCAAGCTCGCCGAGCAGCGTAGCGGTCAAAGAGCAGACGAGCGGAACCGTACCGCCCACCGGCAAACAGCGTCACCTGTTGCAGTAAAGCGCAGAAGAAACAGCAAGTCACAGAATAACCAAACAATTCCACCGCACACACCGCCATCTAGCGTCAAAAAAACACGGAAATGACAGCCCACAAGTTAATAATAAATTTACCGAAACACACCCGAGGCACGCAGCTACGAACGCATGCCCGAAAACCGGTTTGAGGTGACCAGCTGGTAGCCAGCGAGTGAGCGAGCGTAATTTAAACAATAGAGATCGTGCTGTTGTGACGGGGCCTATGTTTAACAACATGGCAAATGTAACAAATTCTCAAACTTGTTCTATTGCAGAGGCGCTATTAAATTATTCTACCTTTTTAACAGATAAGGGAAAAATGCATAACACATGCGAGGTGCTGATGCCGCCTAGCGGCACAGCTAGCGTATCGATGCACAGTGCGTCACCACTCAGGCGAGCGCGCATTGTCTCAGCATCCACTGGAACGAGCAGCCATCTTGACCAGTCGAAAACCGGTTTCGTCAGATTGGTAGCTGCGGGCGCTAACAAATGAACCCGCAGCCACGCCACTAAACCGCATGCAGGGGTGCGCAATGTACGGGCAAGCGTGCATAGAGAATGCGACAGCACAGCTGCAGCGCAAACATTAATCTAGTCACCTCTTCAATTGCAGCATTTGAAAGGCAACCAGTATACAGCGATACGTGACAGTGTTGTAAACAATTACGATTTGTTTGCTACAACTGATAAGATGTTATCACACACGCATCTAGTTTAGATAAGAATCAACACACACAACCATGCACCCATATCACGACCACCGTATCGAACACCGTATCTGAACAGGGAATTGTTACAAAAGCATATTGATGCATTACTTGAAGCAAGGATTATTTTGGAAGCTACTAGTGACTGGGCAACGCCAGTGTTCATAGTGCCTAAAAAAGGTAGCACAAGGGGTAGAGTGGTAGCGGCTTACCGTGCTCTTAACAAGGTAACAGAATCTATAATTTATCCTTTGCCAAGAATCGATGATATTTTGGCTTCATTAGCAAATGCACAATATATTTCACCACGTTAGATTTGAAAAGTGGTTATTTCCAAATACCTGTGCATTCGGATGACCAACACAAGACGGCTATAATTACGCATAAATCTAGCTATATTTATCATTTCGTACCGATCGGGTTAAAAAAATTGCCTAATGTCTTTCAACAACTTTTAAATAACGTGTTAAAAGGGCTTATAGAGAAATGCGCGAACCCTTATATAGATGACATTGTTGTGTATTCCACAACGTTTGAGCAGCATCTTGTAGATATACAAACGGTGTTTG
>NW_014585593.1:0-1051 GCF_000485595.1 Priapulus caudatus
CTCTCTCTCTCTCTCTCTCTCTCTCTCTCTCTCTCTCTCTCTCTCTCTCTCTCTCTCTCTCTCTCTCTCTCTCTCTCTCTCTCTCTCTCTCTCTCTCTCTCTCTCTCTCTCTCTCTCTCTCTCTCTCTCTCTCTCTCTCTCTCTCTCTCTCTCTCTCTCTCTCTCTCTCGCTCTCTCTCTCTCTCTCTCTCTCTCTCTCTCTTTTTTTATCTTCTACTTTGTCGCGCCGTTTTATTGCAGGTATGTGTTTGCCATATATACACGATGAGAAGGGGGTGGGGAACGAGGGTGGGTGGCCGCTCGTATAGAGCGCACTTAAACCGTTTCAGTAATAAAATGATGGCAAGTACCAAAGTTTGTGTATTTATTCTCTTTCGCCAAATTATAAGTGATTATTAATTGTTTCCGTAACAGCGTAACTGCAGTTCCGACGCGCTTAGATAGATATATCTTTCTGTGAGTTTGTGGACAGTGGTGCGCGTGCCATGTGATTGTGTGTTGCAGAGAGTTGTCTGCAATCTACGGGGAATTATTACTAATAATAGACGAAAGAAAGTAGATAAACATTAAGACTTTGGTAGCAAACACAATTTGTGCTTATTTTTATGGCTGAAATGGTCCGAGTGCCTGTGGTCTGGAGTGAATGGGAAATATGAGGGGTGAAGTCTGGGTCATAGCCGGCGCGTGCATTGTGTGTGTGCGTGCGGAAGGCGGCGGGGGCGTTCACAGCTGTTGGCTGGCAGGCGGGCAGGTGACGCGTATCTAAAACACAGCGAGCGGGCCGCAGTAGCAGCAGCAGCATCGTCGGCGTCATTACCATTCACCGTCTACATCATCATCGTCAGCAACATTGTCGCCATAGATCTCCATTGCAACCATCACACCATCACCACCATCATCATCATCACCACCACCACCACCATCACCACCACCACCACCATCATCACCACCGCCGCCGCAGACACCATCACCACCATCACCACCATCACCAACACCACCACCACCACCACCATCACCACCGCCGCCGCAGACACCATCACCACCATCACCG
>NW_014585593.1:2051-2576 GCF_000485595.1 Priapulus caudatus
AGCTCGCTATTATTTACACTGCTGCTGCCGTAGATAGAAGAAACCTATAACTGTAACATTATAGCAGCTTGCTTGTAACATCGGTAACTGTAGGAGCACCGGCGGGATAAGCAGGAAGAAGGAGCATACCTGCGGGTGGACTGTCGGGATGAGGTCACCACGACACCAGCGTTCGTCTGCGGGCAGGGTGCCGGGGGAGAGCCGTCTCTGCCCAACTGTAGGCTTCCACGCGGGCTTGCAATCGACTCCACCGTGTCGCCGCTGCCTCTCTTCGTGCCTAGCCAAAACACACGCGTGTCCGACGACGGGACTGTCAATCACAGTGACGTCATTGGTCGCTGACCACGCCCCGCTACGATGTTATCGTCATGTCATCTTCGGTCAGTGTGACAAGTATTGCATTAATTATATATAAGTTAACTATAAAAACCTTTACCTTCTAGTTTTGCTTTATTTACATGACTATGACATAATGCTTGATATCAAGAGCCCATAAGACGTGGTTATATATATATATATATATAT
>NW_014585593.1:2586-3573 GCF_000485595.1 Priapulus caudatus
TCTATCTATCTATCTATCTATCTATCTATCTATCTATCTATCTATCTATCTATCTATCTCCCCTCTCTCTATCGATCTATCTATCCATCTATCTATCTATCTCCCCCCTCTCTCTATCGATCACTTTCTCGCTGTACCCCTTCTCCCCTCTTTCTCTCTTGACACCACGCTCCCTTTACTATCACATTATTGAAGGAAATGCATAATTGCTTCGTTTGGCGGAATTATTACCCGCATTATCTGCTGTAGGTGACACACCTATTAATATACGACACACCTATAATGCTACTATAGGTCTCACTGATATCGCGCCAAACAGACGGATGTCCTGCGACATTGCATTACGCGAAACTTTCGATTATGATAATCAGATACTCTCTTGCCTTCTACGTGTGTTTATATTGGACGCCCACACCCTTCCGCTGTCAAAAAGCATGCAGAAAACTTGACAAAGATTCATGCGCGCGTGCGTGTGTGTCGTTCATATGTTTCAATGGTCTTTACAAACAGATTTGCTGATAGGCGCATTATTAAGATCAGGCGGAAGTTTTATAATCGGCATCGTCGGCATCGCTCTCCCTACCTATTTCCCTCGTTCCTTCCCCCTCCCCCTCCCTCCCTTCCCTCGCTTTCCCTTCCCACATCCTTCCCCCTTCCTCCCTCCCTTACCCTCTCTCCCCCTCCTTTCCTACCTCCCGCCCTCATTCCTCTCCTCTCCCCCGGTCTTTTCGTCTCTCTCGAGCGCGCTCTCTCTCTCTCTCGTCTGTCACTTTTCTCTCCTTCTCTCTTTATTTATCTATCTATCTATCTATCTATCTATCTATCTATCTATCTATCTATCTATCTATCTATCTATCTATCTATCTATCTATCTATCTATCTATCTATTACTACTATATCTATCTATCTATCTATCTATCTATCTATATACTATATCTATTCTATACTTATACTATACTACTCTAACTCTTATCCTATCTATTCCTA
>NW_014585594.1:0-1446 GCF_000485595.1 Priapulus caudatus
AATTTAACTGTTATTATGCTAGCTGTGAATTTAAACTGTAATTATTCGAATCATTGTACTATTTAGCGTCAGCAAAGAACTGAAAATCATTGTTATTTTTTCAGAATTGAATGGTAGTTTATAAATAAACCACAATACATTAACCTGGACGTGATGCGGCCATGATGCCGAGGCGCGCCGAGGATTGACACTTTAATTGTGTCTTCCAATCGCAGCGTACGCCGCACCTCTCCTTTATAATTTCAAGGGTGGGGACCCATTGTGGTACGGAATCGCCGATCTCAAGAACCAGGGCATTCTGCTAGGCTAGAACGGTTTCCTACGATAGTTTGGCAGAAAAACGAAAATAACACGCTGTTTAGCGCACTGCGCTACGTCCTTTATGTTGCATTTTCGCATCTCCGTAATCAGAATAAGCCTTCTTCGTTGATTGACACTGAATGGGGCTTCAACGACGTGACCAGTTACTGCGTGTAGGTGTTTGGCGAGACCGTTTGCCTTTCGTAAATAATGAAAGGCCCAACCGTTGCATTTTGCATTGAAATGGAAAAATTCGGCATTTTTACCCGCTTTCGGAAGTGAACGAGTGCGTCATACATTGAACATTGAAGTTTTTCTTAAAATTAAAGAATTCCGAAAATCCCTGACCGCGCTACTCGATTGTTTTAGCCAATGAACGTAGCTGTGTGTGTGACGTCTTGCCCGCGCGCTTTATGCTTGGCTTAGCGGGCCTCGAAATGGATATCGGAGGCAGGCACCTCGCAACACGCCTGTTTGTTTACATATAGTTTTGTGACATCAGGATGGGCGGTGTCGGGAGTTCTGCGATGATAACCTCGTAATTTCATGGATGGAACATTTTACCAATTTAGTGGTGTCAGTTAGTCACGGATATGTCACAGTAAGTACTAACCGTAAATGTTTCACATACGTTCGTGAACCTATTTTGCACACAGGCGGTGGATCATTGTGAAAAATTGTGTGAATATTTATTTTTATTGAGACGTTCCAAGTGCCTGTGCTTTCAACAGTCTTCTACGTCAATGCACGTGCGTCAAGAGCCACAAACTCAACTCAATTTCATCTCTGTTATTGTTTACGCCTGAATGCGTGATTGATCAGGGAGGGGTGCATGTAAGAGGGAGACATTTTTGTTTGGGGTTCCGAAAAACACAATTCCACTTGACAATTTCATGGGCCATTTCAATTGGAAGCTCTGCATAATGGACCCCCAACAAGCCCTTAAAATTGAAAGGTCTGTATATTGCTCTTATTTAGCTGCCGATATAGTTCTTATTTAGAACAAAGTCTTCATTGTTATCTTCTAAAACTACAGACCATCCGCTGACCACTGTGGAGACGTGCGCCGGGCCTCGAATTTGGCACACGTCTCCACTGCGGACAGTGCTTCATACTTGAACATCTCCGCGGTCGCGTGCGCATATC
>NW_014585594.1:2964-3573 GCF_000485595.1 Priapulus caudatus
TCAGAACCAATCAGAAGGCGCTAAATTCTTCGCTGTTATGTTGACTGGGAAAAAAAAGCTCGCTACCCGGGTCTACCCCCGTTTTGCCGCGGCTTTACATAATGGCGATAACAGAGTAGGCGCAGAAGGTTACGTTACAGTGCTTAGCAACACCCTATATGGAACCTTCCTTGCGGAAATTGCAAACGCCAATTTATACCTTTGTACCACTAGTGTCAGGATTTTGCAGTAAACACATTTCGAATGGGTGTTACCTTGAACTTGTTTTTACATATCGGTAAACACTATATGTTATATATAACACATTGACCTGGTCGATAACTTTATATTCGCAACACTAGCGCTCTCATTTCGAACGGTAATATACTATAGGTACGTTCGCAGTTGAAATATCATTCCATTTTAATATATCGAATATACTAATGAATGTGCATATTTCACACATTTGTAAATAATTAAATCTGTGACCTTATTAATAAAAATATGATTAAAATTATTGATATTAAAAAATAACCAAACGCGCAATTCAATATTTAGTGCATCACGTGATAAATCGTTGAAATTCTATTGGATAACGTCGCAGGCACTATGGAGCAATAGTGCCCGCCT
>NW_014585595.1:0-1738 GCF_000485595.1 Priapulus caudatus
TAGCCTAATTAATGATTGCAGACGTTGAGCATCCGTCAGCCTGTGCTGGCGTATGCGGAGTCGCTCGTTAACGATCGTTAGCCTAATTAATAATTGCAGACGTTGAGCATCCGTCAGCCCGTGCTGGCGTACACGGAGATGGCAGTATCTGTCAACAGCAAACACCTGGCTCTCTTCACTGCCAACGGTCAGATCTGGGTCGGATCTTCCGATCTTCAGGTACGTCTTGTAGTCGTCGGCGGCAGCGCGGGTACGGTCGCACCGGCGCCACCTACATACACCGGAGAGCTCTCGTCATACTCGCCAACGAATTCGGGGCTGCTCGTTTCCCGATAGTTTTCGCGGATGACCCTCACTTGTTGCGTAGATGGAGCCACTCTGCGGCAGCGCGAGTGACGTGCCGTTCTCTCTTTCGCAGAAGTGCGACTGCGAGTTTGACACGCAGTGCAAGCAGCGCCCCCTGCAGTTGGAATGGTGCGGCACGGGGGCGGTGGCAGCGTACTGGGACAAGCTGCTTCTGCTTGTTGGATCACAGAAGGACTACATACAGTATCCTTCTTTTCGCTCGCAGCGCAGTTGCACGTTCGCGTGTTTATTTAACTTTTTTATAATTCGTCGTGCTATTGAGTTCTTAGAATTATATTATTAATAATATTATTTGTAATTACATATTATATTATAATTAACAATATTATTAATTATTATTAATCTAGGATTAACCCCACCCTAGTTTGGGATTAGGTAGCCACACAGAAGATGTGCTATAACCAAATAGTCCTTTAGTCGCCGATTTCGAACGTGAAGGCATATGCAGAGTGACTCCTAGTGAGATGCTTCTGCGCTCGTTGCCGTGGCGACGGGCACGTGTGATTTCCTGAGCAGCGTTCACAGCTATGCGTATGACTACCCGATACGTCTCGTGCCAGAGTTAGACGGGCTCCGTCTCATCGGTCAGCACAGCCACGAGCTGCTGCAGCAGGTGCCAGGTAAGAGACGCGGCGCCCATCTAGCGCCTGCCGGCGCCACCGCGCAGCAGAAACTCGCAAACAAAGTTGTTCGCTTCCGTATTACAAGCGTTAAAATTTGTTTGATTTTTGGTATAAATCGCTGGTTAGACGTTTCAAGAATCGTTAGAAATTTACTTTTTTAGGAGGCAGCAAGCAGAGATAAAAATAACTTGCAGAGAAAATCACAGCAGTTCCACTCCCTAACACCCCCAACAATATTGTTCTATACTCCTTGTGTGTTCCATCTCACAACGTTCCATCTCCATGTGTGTTCCATCTCAGAATGTTCCATCCCTGTGTGTGTGTGTTCCATCTCAGAATGTTCCATTTCTGTGTGTTCCATCTCAGAATGTTCCATCCCTGTGTGTTCCATCTCCATGTGTGTTCCATCTCAGAACGTTCAATCTCCATGTGTGTTCCATCTCAGAACGTTCCATCCCTGTGTGTTCCATCTCAGAATGTCCCATTCCTGTGTGTTCCATCTCAGAATGTTCCATCCCTGTGTGTATTCTATCTCAGAATGTTCGATCTTCGTGTGTGTTCCATCTCAGAACGTTCCACCTCCGTGTGTGTTTCATCTCAGAACGTTCCATCTCCATATGTGTGTTCCATCTCAGAATGTTCCATCCCTGTGTGTGTTCCATCTCAGAATGTTCCATCCCTGTGTGTATTCTATCTCAGAATGTTCGATCTTCGTGTGTGTTCCATCTCAGAACGTTCCATCTCCGTGT
>NW_014585595.1:2898-3573 GCF_000485595.1 Priapulus caudatus
TGACGATGATGATGGTGACAATGATGCTGGTGACGATGATGACGACGACGACGATGATGACGACGACGACGACGATGAGAAAGTTTTGGCTTTGTCGTCTGCGTGAGATTTCGATACTGATGTGCTTGGTGGTGGCGTGGGCGTGGCAGAATTGTAGTAAAAACTCACGTCTGTAACCTCATTGATATTAATTTTTGATTTCATCGGTAATAATAATGGATCGTACGTTTCGTCGACTTCATTGTTCGTAAGACGATGACTCCAATTTTTTTTGCATTTAATTAATGTTATTTTTTGGCAGGCTGCCAGCTTTGGCAAGTGCTTTGTCTCGGACATGAATCCTCAGCCGTTTGTGAGCATGTGTCAGATGTTACGCGTCCTGAACGCCGTGAGGGAGCCACCTACCGCACTGCCGCTCACCTACGCTCAGTATCCTTGCTACCGCTGCTGGGGGAGGGAGGAGGAGGGAGGAGGAGGAGGAGGAGGAGGAGAGGGGTTTGTTACATTGGCTGAATGCTGTGAGGGAGCCACCTACCGCGCTGCCGCTCACCTACGCTCAGTATCCATGTTACTGCTGCTGGGGGAGGAGGGGCAGGGGGAAGGTAGAGGAGGAGGAGGAGGAGGAAGGGGAGAGGAGGAGGGTAGAGCAGGAGGAGGGAGGAGGAGGAGGAGGAG
>NW_014585596.1:0-523 GCF_000485595.1 Priapulus caudatus
TGTGTGTGTGCGCGCGCATGTGTGTGTGCGCGCGCGCGTGTGTGTGTGTGTGTGCGCGCGCGTGTGAGTGTGTGCGCACGCGCGTGTGTGTGTGTGCGCACGCGCGTGTGTGTGTGTGCGCGCGCGCGTGTCTGTGCTGGCGCGTAAAAATGCGACGTTACGCACGACAACTAACTATTGCTGCACACAAACATTGCACACACAATAGTGCGAGCATACCTGCTGTTTATTGGGGGGAGGGGGTGTCAGGGGGCGACGCTAACTCTTTGCTCACTGTTGGTTAACACGAGCTTGCGAGTCCCACCGAGTAAATGCAACAAAAGGGAAATAGAAGAGAAGAACTTTTACAGGAGCGCGGGATGGAAGAAGGGAAAGAGGGTGAAAGGAAGAAAAGAAGAGAGCTAGGAAGGAAGGGGAATGAAGGGAGGGATGGGGCAGAGAGCGAGAGAGGAAAAGAGAGAGAGAGCGAGAGAGGTAAAGAAGTGAGAAAAAGACAGAGAGAGAGAGAGAGAGAGAGAGAGAG
>NW_014585596.1:2184-3573 GCF_000485595.1 Priapulus caudatus
GTGTGTGTGTGTGTGTGTGTGTGTGTGTGTGTGTGTGTGTGTACGTGTCTGTGTGTACGTACGTGCGTGTGTGCACATATGCCCCATTGCTTTTAGAGCAGCAACTGGCCTAATACATCTGCTGAGCTTCTTAGACGTAGATGCATGCAGTTTTAGATGCGGTTTGTTTGTATGTACACGGTATCATGTATACCGCTATCTGTGACTACGATCGTGCGCGTGACTACAGCGGCGATAAACCCTAACCCTGAAGCTATACCTGCATATAGTTATAGTTATATAGTTGTACGAGTGATAATCTAGGGGATATATATATATATATCAAGAGTGCATAATAGAGATGCANAGAGAGAGAGAGAGAGAGAGAGAGAGAGAGAGAAAGAGAGAGAGTCAAAGACCTCAGCCGCTAATTGCCTGCCACTGTACGGTCGACGTTGCGGGGGTACGTGCACGTCGGATGTTATCTCGTCCGTAACACCTTGCCTGACTGAATACCAGCTTTAGATGAAAGCAGCCTCCTGTCATGGGCACTTACACCAGCGCACAGCTCGAACGATGGTTCCGCGAGACGAGAGATGACAGCATAGAAGTAAAGGTTTATTGACTCGGGTATAAACGTGGCCTACTAAAGCAGCGCATGTATAGGTAACCACGCCGCCGCCGCCGACGACGACGACGACGACGACGGTTCGCTGACCTATCTCGCGGCAGCAGCCGGCTTTCGGCGAAACTGACCACATCGCCGCATCGGCCTCGGAGGACGGGCCACGCCAGACCGTTGTTGAACACGCGCACGCCGACGAGCTCGGCTATATATTTGCCCCTAATCCCGAGTTAATCGCACGGAAGCACGTCTTAATTTTCATCTCGTTCTGCGATATATTCTGGCTGCGTTTTGAAAAGCCGGCGGGCGTCGCGGCCCACCGACTACGTACTACGCGCGCGGTGTACCTATATACGCTTGTGAGAGCTGTCCCGCTGATGCGGTTTCGATTATTAAGGGCGGAATTTGTCCGACACTGCATATAATAGCTGGACGGCTGAACGCTAGGTGTGCCGGACTACATGTTTCGCAGAGGTGGGTTGTATGAGATCTGCTGATGCACAGCCCCGCACGCATGCGCAGCGGAAGTGAATGACGTCACAATGATGTGCTCAGCATATTTGGCGCTAGGTCGAGAGAGAGAGAGAGATCGTTGAGATTGGAGCTGTGATAGACTAGACGAACATAGCTCGGCGACATTACGCATGCAGAAGATATACTCATCGGTGTGTGCACGTGTGTGTGTGTGTGTGTGTGTGTGTGTGTGTGTGTGTGTGTGTGTGTGTGTGTGTGTGTGTGTGTGTGTGTGTGTGTGTGTGTGTGTGTGTGTGTGTGTGTGTGTGTGT
>NW_014585597.1:0-1438 GCF_000485595.1 Priapulus caudatus
GCAGCGCCATTGGAAGACGCGCGGTGACCCGTTTGCTGCGGTCTGGGCCTCAGAGTTAGTTCCATTACTTGAAAAAGAACCCAAATTGACAGGGCTAACCCTATGGGACTATTTGGATGAACAGCATCCCGATGTTTATCCCTATGAACTGTTGCGGACACTGCAACGCCGCGTCAAGCATTGGCGGGCCACGCAGGGGCCTGACAACCCGGTTATATTTCGGCAGTCCTTACCCCCAGGACGGCAGGGACTATCCGATTTCACCCATCCAAGAGCCACTGTAACCATAGCGGGACAGCCATTTCCACATCTCATCTACCAATATCGTCTGGCCTACAGTGGCTGGCGCTACGGCCATGTTGTGCGGGGCGGTGAAAGCTATTCAGCACTGGCAGAGGGGTTACAGTATGCCCTGCATAAATGTGGTGGAACTCCGGCAGAACATCGCACCGACAGCTTAAGCGCCGCCTATGTCAATCAGAGTCAAAAGAAACAACTCACGCAATCGTACGATGGTCTTTGCCTGCATTATGGCATGATCGGGACAACGAACAATCCCGGACTCGGTCACGAGAATGGGGCGGTTGAGACCGCACATGGGTCGTTGAAGCACCGTCTGGATCAGGCCATCAAGCTGCGGGGCAGTGCTGACTTTGCCAGCATTACGGAATATCAAGCCCTGATTGATCGCTGCATTGAGCGTCTCAATCGTTACAGTGTGACGCGCTTTAAGGACGAGCAAAAACATTTACAGCCGCTGCCGAAGTATCGCTTCATGGATTACTCGGAAATTTCGGCCAAAGTGACCACCAGCAGCACGATTGATGTCAAACGTTGCCTCTACACCGTGCCGTCACGACTCATTGGTGAAACGTTACGCATTCACCTCTACCATGACAAACTGATCGGGTTTGTCGGGCAAAGCCAGGTGATTGAATTAGTCCGGGTCTATCCCGAGAGGGCAGCGGAAAGAGCCCGACGCATTGATTATCGCCATGTAATTCACTCGCTGGCCGCTAAGCCCCAGGCCTTTCGATTCTCCAATTTCCGCGATGAGTTATTCCCAGACGATCACTACCGGCAACTGTGGCAAATTGTTGATCAAAAACTTCCGGCCAAAGACGCCTGTAAGTGGATGGTCGCCGTGCTGAGGATCGCCGCAGACCATCAGTGCGAGAGGGAATTGGGACAAACCTTATTCCAGCAAGCACAAGCCAATAAGTTGCCGACTCTAAAGATGCTGCAAGCACAATATCTGCACAAGAAGGATCAGCCAGAGCTGCGCACAAAGCAGCACGATATTGCGGGCTATGATGAATTGCTGACCGGCCGCTGGGTTAAACCTCAAACCCAAGGAGGCACGCCATGCCTCTCAAGGTGATGTTGAAAGAGTTACGTCTCGCAACCTTCAGTCAAGAACCTGGAATAACTATCAACG
>NW_014585597.1:2438-3571 GCF_000485595.1 Priapulus caudatus
CTTCAGTCAGAACCTGGATAACTATCAGAAACAGGCGATTGAGAAGACGTGGAGTTATTCAGAATTCCTGAGCAAGCTCTGCGAGCAGGAACTGGCCAGACGCTTTCAAACAAGGACCAGTAAGTGGACTCGAGAAGCTCGGCTCCCTGCAGGTAAAAGCTTTGCAACTCTCGATTTTACGGATTTACCCAAAGCCGTTCAACAGCCCATACTCCAGCTCAAAGATGACCACCAATGGGCGCTACAAGCAGGCAACGTACTGCTGATCGGGCCTTCCGGGGTTGGCAAATCTCACATTGCCGCAGCGCTAGGCTATCACCTGATTGAGCGCGGCGTTCGCGTCAAATGGCTCTCCGCCAGCGAACTCGTCCAGCAGCTGCAAAAGGCAAAAAAGAGCTGGATCTGATGGCCTACATGACCCGCCTAGACAAGTACCCGGTGCTGGTTATTGATGATATCGGTTACGTCAAAAAGAGTGACGGTGAAACCCAAGCTCTCTTTGAGTTTATTGCCCACCGCTACGAAAGCGGTAGCCTGATAATCACATCCAATCAACCCTTCAGCCAGTGGGATCAAATCTTTCCCGATGCGTTGATGACCGTCGCTGCGGTTGATCGGATTATCCACCATGCCAGCATTATTGAAATCGAAGGAGACAGCTATCGCAAGAAACAACATCTAAGAAAATAACGAAACTCAACCGGCCATCTTAATTGTCGTCAAACCGGACAAGATAGTTGACGCGAGACACACTTTTATGGGATTGTTTCTGTAAAAACAATGGGTTAAGTTGGTCCGACCCCGGCAAACAAGTTTACAATCGACCCAGGCTAAAGGAGTTGTTTGCAGAAGAATCGAGATCCGTTAAACAGAGGCGTAACCATGCAATTGTCGAGGCCGTTGAGCGTTATGGCTATTCACAGAAGATGTGGCAGATCATCTTGGGTTGCATTACTCGACGGTCAGCCGTCTGCTCGCTAACGAAATGTCGTAAGTAAAGACATGACCCTGTCGCTGGTAAGTAAAGACTTGACCCTGTCGCTGGTAAGTAAAGACTTGACCCTGTCGCTGAGACGGTGATGGATAATCTCAGCGGGTCACTCAATCATCTGATGGATGATCTCTAGTCGAGC
>NW_014585598.1:0-3570 GCF_000485595.1 Priapulus caudatus
AGAGATCAAAAGATTTCGCGCTTGTATTCTGCTTATGGATTTTTCTGGCGCATAAAACGCTCGCAAGATGAAGTCTTGACGTAGTTAGAATGCAAAGTCCGCCAAATGCTACGCCAATTGAGAATCAAGACTTGTAAACATCGACGGCACGCCCCATGACTGACTCATTGATCTTACACTCATTGTTCAACTGTATCCTGGTAATGCTTGATTTGCAATATCGAAATACCGTTCTAGCAGAGGTTCCTCATGCAAGTCAGGCTCGGTTTATTCGCTTTTTCCAACCACTCTTGTACCGGAATGTAGTTGGCACTCAATTAACCAGGGCCTTCTCGCATGGCCCGGGAATTATCCACTGTCTTCCACACTTTCCGGCGGCACATGGAACGGCAAAAATAGGCTTAGTAAGCCACACTCTCACGAACGCTGAATATCGTGTCCAAGAAATATCTTGTGGTTGATTCTAGTAAATTCCATTACGTTGTTCATAAAATGGACAATTTACGCTGATCATTTGCGTGACATCATCAAAATATCAAGTAAATGCTTACCATATCAAACGTTACGCCTTCGGAACTTACGCTGTGCATTCTCAGATTGCATCGCGTCACCATTGGGTGCTCATCGCTTCAGACCCTCCGGCATTTTCAGTCGAGTCTAATATTTGCCCACTAACGATCTGACGCCAACAAAGTACGGCACAAAGGGTCTTCTAAGTGACGAAATAAAAACGGCTAGAACCTGCATCGCCACTGTCGACCCGAGCGTCCGCAGCAAACTGATTATCAACTCGCCGTGGATTCATTGCCGCTCCGTACGGCGATAATATGCAAGCCACCTTTATCAGAACTATCATCATGGCGGGCTTGCCATTCTTTGGTCACTCTGGCTATTCCGCGTGTGCTCTGGCTCCTCACTCAAGTTCTCATCTTGACGAACCCGAAATTAATCTCTGGCTGCTGGATTCCACCAGTCGATATCTGTGAGCCGCGACCGCGCGCAATTGGTCGCAATAGTGACATTTTTGAACGGCCTGCTGAACGATAATGTCTGCTTCGCTTTGCATGTTGCTGGCATTCAATACTTGTGAGGCAAACTTCTGTTTATCTAGCAACTTCGAAACATTACTCATTATTTTCAATCGAGGTTGTACGCAATCAATTACAGGTTGGCCAGTGCTCATAGCAATCTTTTAGCGGCCATTAGCAATGGCTTGAATATTTCTCTTCCAATCGTGCGGAACACTTGATCCATGCTATCTTCACGTAATCAAATTCACGGTGCGTATTGGCACAACAATCTAGTTTTCTAATCCATAGATCTGGCTGAAATCAGCCGCCTGCGGGTATCAGCTGTACTCAGTCATACCCGCTAGCTTCCTTGATACATAACGAAAATAATTTTGAAGAATAGAGGCGAATGCGTCTGATTTATCCTTCTGATTGCTAAACGCCTTCTTTAGCTTCACAGCTTTGATGCAACCCAATCAGACGCATCGTCTACCCCATGCCATAGTCGCGCCAGTAAACTCCGTACAACAATAACACTTCATTATCCTGAACACATAATGGCTGAATGCTTCGTAGATAAAGATGGTGGCGCACGCAACCCTGCATTAAGATGATGAATTAAATTAATATTGGCGGGATCATAAAGACTAGATATCTGCCGACAAAATAACGGCCGCTTTCAATAACAACTTTTCGGTGCATTATCAAACCTGCCTCACGTCACAACACGTGCGGCCTGATGCGCTTTTTCATCAACACTAAAGTCACCAAGGACCTTCTCAGTTCATTGACGTGTTAACTTAGGAATGAGTTAGCATCCAACGAACATACAATTTCCAGAATCAGCCTTCTGCTGACCCAGAAATAATCAACGGAGTCCGCGCCTCATCAATTAAAATCGAGTCGACTTCATCCTATAATGCCAATAATTAAGGGCGGAAACGTGATGATAACCCGTTCTGCAAGGTGGGTTCACTCGATGTTGTCCACGCAAATAATCAAACCCATACTCACTTATAGTAAGTAGGTATATCTGCCGCATAATGCACTATCTTTTCCGCATGTTGGCATTTGCGGAATAGACGACTCCCAACACGTCATATTTAAAATATTGATATGAATTTCCCGCATCCATGCAGCATCACGCTTAGCCATAATAATCATTTACCGTAACCAGATGAACCTTTACCGTCCCAAAAATGCGTTAAGATATGTGGCAAATGTTGACATCAAATGGTTTGAACGCTTCACCCCGTACGCGATCTCGATATTTTGCCCTTCGTGCAACACCATATCCGCCAATTAGTGCAGCATCAAATGAACGCACTCAAAGCACACGATTTACTCGGCATTCACGCACAACGGCAAATGCTTCAGGCATTATTGGCAATCCAAAGGTCTCGCCCATCGGCAATACGTTGCTTACAACTCATACTGTTTAGCGCGTATTCATTCGTCGCGATAGTGCTTCGAAGGCAGGCTCTAATTCGTTACATAGTCCTCTACGGCCGTATAGTAATTGTTTCAACTATTCTGTCATTACGACTACCAAAACGTTTCTGGAGTAGGATTATGTAAACAGTGAAATGCTCGGAAAGAATTCTATTTTTAAGCAACCATCGATAATCTTGCGCGCTATGATGAATTAAATGGCATTCCTTAAATAATCAACAAATACAAGGTAAGGTGTTTAACCTTACACCACAGTTAATCTCTTTATTTGTTAAACTTAAACTCGGGCTTCTTTAAATACGCGAGATGGGTTTTGTGACATTTTATGTCCTAATCTCAAAATCAAGTGCGGCCACCTGATGGAACGACGCCGTACTTCCACCTTCAGCAATTTTTTGACCGCGTTGAATACAATTTGCCGCACCCAAATTAACTAGGGCTTTAGATGCATGAGCATGATCGGCTGACAAGTTCGTCCACTGGTCTATCTGCTATCATAATACCAGTATCAGGCGATGACAGCGGAGTAGATCGACAACCCCGCTGCTGCTGCTTTAATTCTGGCTGTGCCTGTTTTTGGCGGCGAGATCCACCTCCGTCAATCGAAAAACACGTCTACCCGAAAAAAAGGGTCCATAATACGAATATCCAAACGCACCAGCAGGAATACCAAATCAGTATCACTCATCTCAGAAGGATATACTCCGCTTTTGCGCTTAAATCGACTCCTGCCGCAAACAATGATCCAACACACCAAATTTATCTCTCTATCATCAAATACACATAAGATAATTCAATCAACCTTTGCTCGAACTCGTCAACAGAAAGAGTCGGAGAAGATAATGTCGGCAGGGCGCCGCCCTGTCCTGGTGTTTTATCAAACAAGAATTCTTGAGTTTCAACACCTGAAGACTTTGCCAACCGCTCACCTAAAGCATCCAATCGCATCAACTGCGCTTGCATTTGCCCTAGCTTAATTGCCATGACATCTAAGTTACCATGTAAATTAGCGTGATCATCAATCACTTCTTGCTGTGAGACGACCAAAAACAGACTGGAAATCCGGTCACTAATCTTGTCGCTATAATGTAATGTTAGATAATTCAAC
>NW_014585599.1:1965-3568 GCF_000485595.1 Priapulus caudatus
CTCTCTCTCTCTCTCTCTCTCTCTCTCTCTCTCTCTCTCTCTCTCTCTCTCTCTCTCTCTCTCTCTCTCTCTCTTCTTCTCTCTCTCTCTCTCTCTCTCTCTCTTTCTCTCTGCTCGCTTGCTCGCTCGCTTCCCGCAAGCCCTCTTTTCCTTATTTCTCGCGTGCGCGTTTTTTCGTCTCTCTATTCCTCCCCCTCTCTCTATCTCCTTTTCGCTCGCGCGCTCTTTCTCTCTCCTCGCTTTCTTTTCTATCGCTCGCGCGCCTGCTTCCACTCGCTTCTCTCTCTCTCGCTACCCTCATTTACCGCAGCTAAGAAATGATATAACGAAATCTGTTTTCGCAATAAATTGGTGCAATAAAGAGCGCTAGAGAATGCGTCAGTGTTCTCTGGCACACTCACTGTTCTTGCGTCCCCGCAAGCGGGCATGTACCTGCGCACATATCTTATGCACGCATTGCCAGCAAGCACCCGAAGAGACGAGACAGACGGGAGTAGAGTGATAAACTGCTGTGAAATCTATGGTTTGTCACTTTCTCTCCCCTTCTCTCGCGCGCTCTCTCTTTCTCTACCTATCTATCTCTCCCTCTCACTCTGTCTCTGCCCCTCTCTCGCTCTCTCGCTCGCTCAATCCCAGGCTCTCTCTCTCAGGCGCTCTCTTTTTCTTTCTTTCTCTCTTTTANAGAGAGAGAGAGAGAGAACACACACATGCTGTGGCTGCGGCAATACCTCCGGACATCAAACAGCAACGAAGGCATCCAGTCAACATGCGGCTCCGACTTAACAGTTACCAGTTTGATTGTGTCGCGTATTTGCCCTGCCTTTGCCTCCGCTATTATGGAACAAGTCACGGGCAAATATGTGCGCACTGTTCGCACTGTTTATTCGTGAGAGTGCCGATCGCAGCCGTGGTGTAGAGAGCGAGAGTGAGAACTGCTGCTGGTGGTGATGATGATGTTGTTACTGTCGCTGTTGCTGTTGCCGCTGCTGTTGTTGTTGTTGCTGCTCCTGCTACTACTACTACGAATGTTGTTGTTGCTGCTGCTACTGCCGCGGCCGCTGCTACTGTTGTTCCTGCTGCTGCAATTGCTGGTGATGCTGTGGTTGTGGCGGTTGTGGTGGTGGTAGTGATGTTGGTGATGATTATGATGATGATGATGATGATGATGATGATGAAGACGATAACGATGATGGCGACAATAATGATGATGGTGATAATGCCGAGTACCGTGTCTACATGAGGCCGTCTCGCCCGTAGGCCGACCCGCTATGCACGTCGTCGCTCTATAACCTCGCCGTCGGCCGTGTATTCTGTGTTTCAGGCACCGCTTCCGTGGTGGCTGCAGCAGCTGCTGAGGTCTGCTTTCTCCCGCGCGCCGGCCCCCAGCGCACGCATGCTTCACGGAGCAACTCCCGGCTAGCGGCTTCCGTCAACTATGGGGGCGGGTTTAACCCCTCCTCTCCTGCCTCTCTCTCCCACTCTCTCTCTCTCTCTCTCTCCCACTCTTTCTCTCTCTCTCTCGCGCGCGCGCGCTCCTTTCTCTCTCTCTCTCTCTCTCGCGCGCGCGCGCTCCTCTCTCCCCCTCTCTTTCTCCCTCTCTCTC
>NW_014585600.1:0-3567 GCF_000485595.1 Priapulus caudatus
CTCCTTGCACTCCCCTCTCTCTCTGGTACATGCCTCGCAGCCCGCGTGCACCACCACCATCTCTCCTGCCTCCCTCCCCCACCCCAGCACTCAACACTCAGCGACCCCCCCCCACCCCACTAGTTATACACACGCACCCCATCGGATGCTATCTACCGTCAATATTATGCCACGCTTACTGTGTAAATCGTTTACACTGGGGCTGATGGTGGTGATAGAGAGAGAGAGAGAAGGGGTGAGAAGGAGGGGAAGATGGTCAGCAAACAGATCAGCGCTTGACCAGTCAACGCACTCGGCCACTCAGACCCACTAATGACCGACCGCACAATCCCGCCTGCGTGTACGCTGGCTGCTCTTTCCATCTCAGCTTCCTACTCTATAGACAGATTTCTGGCTTCAGCTCACAACCCATCACAGAGTCCATCACCCGCAGGATGCTGCGAGCTCTGTGATGAATCCAGTAGGGATTCACGAAGCCCTGCGCTTGCATACACACATACACACACACGCACGCACGCACGCACGCACACACACGCAGGCATACACACACACGCACGCGCACACACACACACACACACATACATACACACATACACACACACGCACGCACGCACGCACGCACACACACACACACGCACGCACGCACGCACGCACGCACGCACGCACGCACGCACACACACACACAGCATACACAAACAACACGCGCGCGCGCCAGACATATTCTCCATGTATTATGAGTTTATGACTCAGTGACAGTAATCTCCATCTATTACCCTCGAACAGTAACTACTCTACGGACAATGTCTTCCAGCACTACCGCCAGACAGTAGTCTTCAGATAGTGAGGATGCTGCAGCAGGATGAGGATGCTGCGAGAGGATGAGGATGCTGCAGATAGATGAGGATGCTGCAAGGGAATGAGGATGCTGCGAGAGGATGATGATGCTGCAAGGGAATGAGGATGCTGTGAGATGAGGATGCTGCGAGAGGATGATGATGCTGCAGATAGATGAGGATGCTGCAAGGGAATGAGGATGCTGTGAGATGAGGATGCTGCGGATGGATGAGGATGCGGAAAGAGGATGAGGAGGCTGCGACTGGATGATGAGGCTACACGCGATGGCTTCATCACGCGATGGCTTCATTTAGCAATGGCTTCATCCAGCGTTCGGCGGGCGTCCGTCGCCCCGGGGAACACCGGCTGCTGGACATAGCGTGACGACAAACCTCAATCTCGCCCCTTTTTTTCTCGTGAAGCCAATTTTTTCTATCCGTCGACTTCCCGGCCATCCATCCAGCGCTGCATCACGCCGATGTGTGTTTCCCGCTGCCGCCTCCTTTTCCCCGTATTTTTGTAATATTACTCGGATGTTTTCTCTGGTGTTCGACTCGGTACTTTTGATTCCCCCCCCCCTCACGCCTCACGCTGTTATTGCTGCTGCTTGTCTGGCATCACACACGCGCACGCGAGTTGTGCGCGTGTTTGTGTTTTTATCGCGTCTTGTTTTGTTTTGGTGTGTTTCACTATTTGAGGGAACATACCGCCGTATTTCTTCTCGGCCGCCTTCTCTCTTCTCGACCGCCTTCTTTTTTCCCGACCGCCTTCTTTTCTACCGAGTGCTTTTGTTTTCGATTCGACTGCTGCCGTTAACGCTGTTGCTGTTGCTGCTGCTGCTACTGCTACTACTGCTGCTACTGCTACTGCTGCTACTACTGCTACTGCTGTTGCTGCTGCTGCTACTACTGCTGCTACTGCTACTGCTGCTACTACTATAGTTTATGAACAATGGCGTGCATGCGGTGAAATGTGTGTATGCAGAGAAGCCGTAGCTGACATGGCATCTATGGAAAACTGTTAGCAATAATATGGCGAAATAAGGAGGGATTAACATGCAAAAGACTCTATGGTAGTAAATTATTTCATCGTTTTATGTTAGTCATCGTTTTATATATTAGAAACGTTCTTTTGTACACACCACAGGGTGCTAATGCTGCCTGTGGAAAAGGCATGTGCTACTGCATCCGCCCACACCTGCCTGGCGGGCGGTGGAGTTGTAGACGTTACTAAGTACTCACGAGTGTGCGGGTTTTGCACTAGTCAGGCAGTAGTATACCGTTGGGCGAGGCTATCCCCACCTGTTAAACGTTCGTTGCGTGCTGGTGGATGTGTGTTTGTGGCGTGCGTGGTCGCGTCGGCGTGCGTGCGTGCGTGGCGTGTGTGGGCGTGCGTGCGTGCGTGATGTGCGCTGGTGCGTGCGTGCACATGCGTATGTTAGTGTTGTGTGTGTGGTGTGGCGCGCGTGCAGTTGCGTGCGTGCGTGCGTGTGTGTGTGTAGCGTGTGTGTGTGTGTGTGTGCCTGTGTGTGTGTGTGCGTGTGTGTGTGTGTGTGTGTGTGATGTGTGTGTGTGTGTGGTGTGGTGTCAGCTGTGTGTGTGAGTGTATGTGGCGTGGCTGGGTGGATGTGTGTGTCGTGTTGTGTGTGTGTTGTGTGACTGCGTGCGTGCGATACATCTGTGTCAAGTATGTGTGTGCGTGCGTGTCGTGTGTGTGCGTGTAACTGTGTATGATGTGTGTGTGTGTGTGTGTGTGCGTGGCGTCTGTGCGGTGCGTGTTGTGTCGTGGTGCTGTGTGTGTGTGTGTGTGTGTGTGTGATGTGTGTGTGTCAATGTGTGTGTGTGTAGTGATGTGTGTGAAGTGTATGTGCGTTAACTGGGAGGATGTGTGTGTGCGTGTGTGCGTGCCGTGCGTGCGTCGCGTGCGTGGTACGCTGCTAACTTCCTGGCTGTTTAGCTTGGATAGCCGCTTTCTAGTACAACGCACTGGGCAGTATGTCGAGAAGAATAAAGGGAAGGGGGAAGTGGGGGACACAGATAGAAGAGAGGAGAGTATAGAGTGATATGAGACGAGAGAGAGAGAGAGAGAGAGAGAGAAGAGAGAGAGAGTAGAGAGAGAGAGAGAGAGACGCGAGAGGCGAGAGAGTGGAGAGAGAGAGAGAGAGGCGAGAGAGAGCGAGAGAGTCGAGAGAGAGAGAGATAGACGAGGGAGAGAACGTGAGAGAGAGAGAGAGAGAGAGAGGGAGAGTAGGAGAGAGAGAGAGAGAGAGAAGAGAGAGAGAGAAGGGGAGGAGGGAGGGAGGGAGGAGGGGGAGGGAGGAGGGAGGGAGGGGAGGGAGGGAGGGAGGGAGGGAGGGAGGGAGGAGGGAGGGGGAGAGAGAGAGAGAGAGAGAGAGAGAGAGACGAGAGAGAGAGAGAGAGACGAGAGAACGCACGTAAACTAAAGAGGAAGGGGGAACACCTGGGGGAATTACGTGGGAGGAATTGGTTCCTTGGCGTGCGTGGCACATCACCATATCTACAATATCTACCATGTTACAACGATGAACTGAAACGAACAACAATAAGCAGCAGTAGCAGTAGGCAGTAGGGCAGTAGTAGATAGCAGCAGCAGTCAGCAGTAGCAGTACAGTAGGCAGTAGCAAGTAGCAGTAGCAGTAGCGCAGTAGCCAGTAGCGCAGCAAGCATTCGCAAGCGCAGCAACAGCAGCAGCAGCAGCAGCAGCCAAGTAGCA
>NW_014585601.1:0-3566 GCF_000485595.1 Priapulus caudatus
CGTCTCTCTCTCTCTCTCTCTCTCGCACGCGACAAGGTGGAGGGATCATCGGCACCTATCCACTCTGCTCACTCCCGTCCCACCACGTCTCTTTCTCGTGCGGCGGGGCGGGGGACCAACAACACCTCTCTGCTCACTCGCGCTCGCGTGCGTACCTGAAGTGGGTGATGACGGCCGCCTTGGGCAACCCCGTTGTTCCCGACGTGTAGATGTAGAAGAGTTTTTCTGCGGCGGAAAAAGAAAAACAACGACACGATCACGACGCGAGCGAGGTAAATTCGCCGCGCGTCCGTCCGTCCGCCGATCGATCGATCGTACCATCCCCTAACCCAGCCACGCCCCCTAACACAGGGGCCACGCTTCCTAAATAAGCCAACGGATTCCGTCACCGCCAGCGGGGCAAGGTGATCTGAAGTACGATTCTCGGGCGACTGCGATAATGTCGCGTGTGAACTCTGACCTCTGCGCACGCACGGCTGCGTTAGGGGGGGGGGGGGGACGTCGGAGATGTTTGAAGTCCCAAACCGCACACCCGAACAACCAAACTAACTCGCAACTCTTTATAACTAAAAACGCGAAACTAACTTGCAACTCTTCGTAACTAACAAGTGCCGCGGGCCCGTCAGCGGACAGCGCTCATCTAACTCTACTGCAGGTGACTCTGTAGTGAGTGGTGAGATTCTAGTAAAACCCTGTTTAGTCCCTAAAATGTGTTCACATTATCCACGCCGATAACAGTGAAGGCACAGGGATGGTACTAGGAACCTTCTCCAAAAGGAATGTTCTTTGGATCTTATGAAAGTGGCACGACGGATGGGTCGTACGTTTAAGTTCTTAAGATATAAAGATTGAAGTCCTCCATCGATACTCTAGTAGCAACAACTATTGCAAGACAGAATAGGTAAGCACTCATCCATTTACTACGCAAGCTACAAGCTAAATAAAAGAGCTGCCACTGTAACTAGATATAAGGCTAAGGCAAAAAACTACACGAGTACTACACACATGCCACTAGCAGTCGCAGTGGCTTAGTGGATACGTTAGCAATGCTAATACCGTGCACAGGTACGTATCGCCAAGAAATTAGACATAGTAAGAGAGGCATAAAACCTTCTTCAACCAAATTTAGCTTTTGAGAGATATCATTGACATTGTTGCCTCATAATCATCCAGCATGTATAGATTCGTACTAGCAAAGAAAGCCCGGCAGTCAAATTCTTATCTAACAGGAAACAAATCCAGTATTTAACCCTCATAGCTTGATGGGGTCAAAAGGTTATCTGACACTTTACTCGGTCACATGTTCAGCGAGAAAGATACGATTTCATGGTGCTCTAATCAATAAAACCATAAAAATTGCTAGTCACCTGCTGAAACCAAAAAAAGCATTTTTTCAAGTCGCCCTCGTCAGACCTTCTGTCCGCATCTTGTCTCAGAAAAATGCTCTAAAGATATCATTGCGCTGCTGCTCCATTGGCCTTTGAACCCTGATGACCTCCAATTTGTCGGACACAGTGAATGCGTTTCGCCTACCATGATGCTATAGCACCGCCTGATCACTAGAGCCTTTGGTTCAGCTGATGATAGATTTTGGTGCTGCAATCTGCATTTCCTCCCATTATACTCTAAGTTAAGGAGTGGATTTCCTCTGCTTTTACACCTCTTTCAACCTTTGATTTGCCCCAGCTTCGAGCATCCAAATCGTATTTGGATTACCCCCACACGATCCCGAATATCGTGACGTATGTCGACGCGGTTAAGATTTTGGTGACCCAACTGTTGGACGCCCGCACGCACAGGCTGGCCGACGCACGGACACACCGGGGACCGGATCCATCGATTCTACAGCTGCATCTGACTAACAGTCAGATGAGCTAAAAACTCCGGGAAATCTTACTGTGGCAAACTCTTCAGTGTTAACTAAAAACTGATGAAAAACTAAATCACACGCCTTCCCAGCAGCATGCTTGCAACTTGTTATGCCGTAATTCGGCGCCGCCGATTCTTGCATTTTAAAATTTGTGGAAATTGGGCAGCGTCGAGATGGGATCGGCTGCGTAGAGGGTGTGGGAGTTTACTTCCTTACGCTCCACGTAAGCTTAAACTTTTGAATGTACGAGTAAAGTAGAAAATGCCTACGCGAGCTGGAATTTTGTGCAGTGTCCTACGGACAACAGGAGTTATAATGTTTTGACCTTTTCTGCCTGGCTTCGTTTTGTATCGTGTCGGCTGCTTAATATCTGTAGTAGTCTTCTCAATGTACCACGAAAACTCGAAGAATTCGAATTTAATTTGCCACGGAAGCGTAGATAAGATCACAAGATTCGTATTAAATTGAATAGAAGTAGAGGCACGAAACGCGATGGCAGGCACAAGAGTCTAGTGCAGTGGAAGAGCATCAGACTTTATAAGAGAGAGGTAAAACACATACTTGTCACTCGTAAAAGACACGGTTATGAGAGGATTCTCTTTAAGTGCGTAATGTAACGATTTCATCAACCGAGCCACTATCTCAAGCATGCTCCTGGTATACTATGACAAGAATGGGTTTTCCCCCCAAGCTGACCTTTAAATAAGCGATTCGACGAAACCTAGCATGGTGCGTCACGACATCCACGACGGATTTCCGCACGACGACGACCCCGATAAGGACCGCACGGGACAGAGCACCACGATTAGACAAACCCGATGAATGGACGTTACAGCTGACCAATGCCCTGTAACACATAACGCACCTGACACTCGTCGCGCGACGTCGCCACACCGACGGAACGGCCCACGTACGCGGGCAGGTTTGATTGCCGACGTGACGGCGGCGGTTAGGTGAAAGAAGGCGCTGGAAATGCGGGAGCAGGGTAGACTTAGGTACGTTGGTGGCAAGGCCAGCATCAAGCAGCTCGCTGGAAGCTCGCTTCATCGCTCAGGCCGCCTGCTGCTGGTAGAGTATTGATTCAGGCGACTCAGCTTCGTCATAGCCCTCACCAGCTGGCGAAGAACAGACGGCACTTCACTGTTACTATACACATTATCACAGGGGTCCGCCGGCGAAAAATGAGGAATCGCAGTCTGAGCGATTTCAAATTTAAATTCATGCAGTTTGCAGTGTCAGTCTGCAAATGTTTCTTCTTGATCGGTAATTAACCTGAAAATATGTATTCTTGAGCCTCTCGGCACCGAACAAAACTACTTAAGTAATGCAGATTTTCGAGGGGAGTCACACGGACTCCTCACATGTTCAAATCAGGGAGTCGACAGTAATATTCAGGAGTATTTGACTCCGACTCCCGTTAATTCGCACGGCCTGCCTTTTTACGTATTAGATATACTAAACACAGTTCACCCGTCGTGGTAATACTCGCCGGGCGCCTCACGGGGTGAAGACAAGAGAACCATTATTGACTGGTACAGATTGTTGAGAATAAAGTCCGCACGGAAGGACGATCGTGCAGTTCATTACTCACCGTCGGTCAAACTCGTTTACCGAAGATGATGAGGCTTCGCGTCTGCTCAGCAAATGCATGTGAGAGACCGAGATTCCGATCTCTACAGGTAGAGTTATCAGCAGC
>NW_014585602.1:0-2312 GCF_000485595.1 Priapulus caudatus
CGAACTGAAAAATGTAGGCTCATGATGAGGGAAATATTATCATGGGCAGAAAAGCAAAATTATGGAAATCATACTATAGAAGCAAGAGTGAAATTATACGAATGCACAGTTTTACCTTCCTTCCTAAATAACAGTAAAACATGGACTTAATGGAAGAAGTAAAAATGTTGGAGGATTTCCAAAATGGGTGCTTGCGCAAAATAATAATCACGCAGAAAACGCAGAAAATGCATCGCATCGGCCCCAACTCCACGATAGATGGCGCGCTCGCTCATGGGCTCAATCTACGAGTATCCTGCGTGTACGAAGGTGCACTGCATGCAGTTTGGCATCGGCCTAGACTGGTACCCGGTCGACAGTTCCACACGCTACACTAACCGCGTCAGTGTAGCGAAGGATACTTGCCGGAGTAAAGGGGGCGAACGGGTACCAGTCTAGCATCGGCCGGGCATTTCATTATTTACGAAAAGTAAACACAGTCGGTATAGGAACTGGTCAAGTCGGTGACGCCCCCATTCATGCCCATCAACGAAGAAGGCGGGGCTTATTCTGATTTAATACGGAGATGCGAAAATGCAACAAAAGTACGTAGCGCAGTGCGCTAAACGACGTGTTATTTTCGTTTTTGTGCCAAACTCTATCGTAGGAAACCGTTCTAGCCTAGCAGAATGCCCTAGTTCCTGAGATCGGCGATTTCGTACTGTGATGGGTCCCCACCTATAAAAATTTATAAGGGAGGTGCGGCGTAGGCTGTGATTGGAGGACACAAAGTGTCAATCCTCGACTCGCCTCGGCATCATGGCCGCATCACGTCAAGCCGCATGCATCTAACACTCGTACACGCGCACGTACGCACGTATATACGCACGCATGCAGGCACGCGGCATGCACGAACGCAAACTCGTACACACGCACACAAGCACGGACACACATTCTTACACGCATGCACGCACGCGTCGATCATCCTTCCAACATATTCCTTCATGCAGCATATTCCTTCATGCAGCATCTTCTTTCATGCAGCATCTTCTTTCATGCTCCCCGCATCTTTTTTTCGTGTTGAATCGATTCCGCAGCATCTTGCGAGTTCGTCGGAAACCATGTGCGAAATTCAATCTCGCATTGTGAGGTAAAGAAGCAGCACCAACAATCAGGTTCAAACCACATGTTTCACCCAATCACATCGCGGCGCTGCGGGAAGCTGCCTCAGCCTGGCTCGACTCAATTAGCAACGGATGAAACGTATCGACAGCTGCGCATAGTTTCCTGCTTCATTGCCAGGACTTCACAGCGATGGCTTCACTGACATATCATTATACTCGATCATCGGTTGAACAGTGGCTCGAACCAAGCGCTTGGTTATCAAAATCCATAATCAATTTCATCAGAAAAAAAAAATCGAAATAAATGTAAAACTTGAACAAGAAAACTGATGAGAATCAGAGATATCATCGCTATTTTAGTTCGGGAATCACCCGACATTCGCCGCAGTTACTTCCTGTTGAGGGGCTAAAGCCTAGGACACACTAGGGATTTTATACACTGGCTAAACAAGCACATACATGCACACGACGTTACGCACACGCAGGCATTCAACACCCCGAGTAACCGATTGTAACCGATCATCGATTACTTGGGTCCATCCGATGATCGATTACGAAATTACAACCGATTGGCAACACTACATATCATTGATGCTCGCGCTTCGCTCCCTGCATCCGTCGTCCCCTGGGACTGTCACGCGCTATAGACGACCAGCGTATTACTGTTTCCCCCGATATACAGGACAGAGAGTGAAGCCTGACAAGTGACAGATGAATTGATTATAGGGAATTATCTTTGGTGTAAAGATTTCAATGGCTACCGCGTACACTAATGGATGCGATTCTACCATTACTGAAAATAAAGGCACTAGAGGTATGTACTGAAGCCAACTGATCAGTAACGCATATAATAAGTTATCATTTCAATATGCGCGCACGCACACGCGCATGCACGCACGCACACGCGCGCACACAAACACAAACACGCGCGCACCCACAAGCGTAGTGAGGAAACATTTAAACATTAAGTATTTGCAGTCGCTGTCCACTATTAGTGTAGAGTAGCTCTTATCAAGCCGCATGCATCTAACACTATTAGTGTAGCTCTTATCCAGAGAGACATGATACAAGATTGCGTGGCACAGCTTTGCTGTTGATCCTAAGCGCTGCGCGCGGATGAGACGCGCAGTTCCGCGGGATATGCGCACGCGACCGCGGGGATGTTCAAGTATGAAGCGCTGCCCGCAGTGGAGACGTGCGCCAAATTCG
>NW_014585602.1:3252-3566 GCF_000485595.1 Priapulus caudatus
GGGAAACCGTAACCACACCTATATTTTGTTTTGGCCTAATAACTTCAATCATACCGTCTGCCATCACGCTATTCTGTGCTCATGATGCAGATTCTAATTCATAATACAGATATACGTATTAATTTGAGAAATTGTGATGTCTGCGTAATAATTATTTCGTGACAATTCGTAATATGTGCAGCTGCGTCGAAAAGTGTGTCAGTTCTCTCTCTCTCTCGCTCTCGCTCTCTCTCTCTCTCTTTCTCTCTCCCTCCCTGCCTCCCTCCCTCCCTCCCTCCCTCCCCTCCCTCCCTCCCCTCCCTTCCTCCCTCCCT
>NW_014585603.1:0-3566 GCF_000485595.1 Priapulus caudatus
TGTCCACCAGCTTATGTCTTACTACCTTACATGTTTGTTGTGTGTAACCACCTAGCTTATATCTTACTACCTTACATGCTTTGTCTGTGTGTACCACCTAGCTTATATCTTACTACCTTACATGTTTGTCTGTGTGTACCACCTGCTTATAATCTTACTACCTTACATGTTTGTCTGTGTGTACCACCTAGCTTTATATCTTACTACCTTACATGTTTGTCTGTGTGTACCACTAGCTTATATCTACTATCTTACATGTTGTCTGGTGTTTATACCACCTAGCTGTATATCTTACTACCTTACATGTTTGTCTGTGTGTACACCTAAGCCTTATATCTTACTACCTTACATGTTGCTCTGTGTGTACCACCTAGCTTATGTCTTACTATCTTACTGGTTTGTCGGTGTGCACCACATTTATGCTACTTACTATCTTTACATGTTTGTCTCGTGTGCCACCACTTATGTCTACTATCTTTACAATGTTGCTCTCTGTGCACACTTATTGTCCTTACACTATATGTACACTATGTATTACATTACTTTATATAATATATATATTATGCTTATATTATATTACACTATAGTTACTTTTATGGGAGCGTGTCGTAGCTTATATCCTACTACCTTACCTGATTGCCAGCTTTCACTACCCACCATAACACACCTCCACCTACCTACATACATATTAGCTCTCACACACACCCTATCCCCTCACCTCCCTAACAAACACTATGTGTTTATAGATTGTCGTTTACCCCATTACTACCCTCCTTGTGGCAGCTATCATGAAATGTTGTCCACTGATCTACCCACTACCTTACACATCTAGCCTCTTACACTTACGTGGACAAATCGTAGTATCCTCGCACACTTGACGATCTACGTGTTCATAGACTGTCGTTCGTTACACCGTTGAGTTTCTCGACGCGTGACTGTGTAACCGTGAGACGTTGTCTGCGCGACTAGGGTACTCTGCGACGGTGTCTGGCAGAGTTGGAGGAGAGAGGCGACAAGCGAGAATTACGATTGTCCGTCGGCGAGCCGCGCGCTCCAGCAGGTAGGATTCACTCAGCAGCACTCAGCATGCAACAACAACGCGTGTCCCACATCGACTGGTTCTAGTTCATGTTGTTAATACCTGTACTGGCCATGGTGATGGTGGTAGTGGTGGGTGGTGCGTGGTGCGGCGGTGGTGGTGCTGGTGGTGCGCGTGGCCGGTGGATGGTGGCGGTGGGTGGCGGCGGTGCTTGGCGTCGGCGGTGGCGGTGCGCGGTGGTGTGTGCGTCTGATGATGACCGCTGATGGTCGATGATTGATGACAATAATATTGCTAATGCTGCCTGCCTGGCTGCAGGTTGTGTTAGCTTAGAGTTGTGGTGTGGTGTTTACTGCCCTGCTGCTGCTGCCTACTCTGCTACTACTGCTGCTGCTTGCTCGTGCTGCCTGCATGCTGCTGCTGCCCTACTGCTAACTACTGCTGCTGCTGCCTGCCCTGCACTGCTACTGCTTACTACTGCTGCTTGCTGCTGCTGCCTACTACTGCTACTACTGCTACTGCTCTGCATGCTGCTACTGCTACTACACTGCTGCTTGCTGCTGCTGCTACTACTGCCTACTTACTGCTACTGCTACTGCCCTGCTACTACTGCTGCTGCTGCCGTGCTGCCTGCTGCCTGCTGCTGCTGCTGTTGCCGCTGCTGCTTGCTGCTGCTGCTGCTGCATGATATGGATAATTAGAATTGGTCTAATACTATACGGGCTGTAACATGAATCGTTGCTGTGATTTGTGTAGATCCTGAATGCACCGCGGCACTTACCAGGTGGAGGTCACGGTGGAGAACAGTAACTTCAGTCGTGCCAGATCATTCTAGAGAAGATACGGGACAGGTAACACATTATGATACTTTCGCCTCTTCCTCTCTCCCTGCGATCTTCTTCCTCCTACCTTCCTCCTGCTCCTCCTCTCCCTCCCTCCTCCTCCTCTACCCCTTCTCTTCTCCTCCTGCTCCTCCTCTCTTTTCCTCCTCTCCTCTTCTCCTCTCCTCCTCCTCCTCCCCTCCTCCCCCTCCTCCCCTCCCTTCCTCTTCCTCTTCCTCTTCCTCTCCCCCTCCTCCTTCCTCCCGCCTCCTCCTCCTCTCCTTCTCCTCCTCCTCCTGGCTTTCTCGCCTCTGCCCTTCTCTCTCTGCCTTCTCCCTCTCTTCTGCCCAGGCGATTCACCAATTTCATCTTAAGGCCAAAACAAAATATAGGTGTTGGTAGGGTTCCGTGAACCGCATCCTATTTGATTCCAGTGACCCTAACATTTTATTGTGTCATTTTCTTTTAGCCAAAAAAATAATAAAAACAAATATGGAATTGCGGACAGTTATCTCTGCCTTCAAAAGGCACAACGCCACATCCTTCGCGACATCGGTTCGGTAATAAACTTATTTCAAGAACAATAAAATGTTTTCTTTACCTACCTACCCTATTTTTTTTCGGCAATGTAACGCGTAAACCACACATAATTTGTTTTCGTATTCCGCCTTGTTAGTTTGATTACTGAGTAAATCGTCAGCTTGAAATCAGCCGACAGCTGTTAGGTCGTTAACGCGTCACGCACTCCACCACTCGCTCCTCCCCGTCGCTCACGTGCTGCCATCTATCTCTGCGCGTAGATCGTACAGTCGATGCCGTGGACAGCGCCACCTAGGATCGACGCGGAGTGGAAGCGTCGCGTTGCAAGCCGGTCGCCGTTGCCACGGAGATTATCAGCAAGCTGAGCGAGTCGCGTCTCGGACGCAGCGTGTGCGCGCAGTTCAAGGAGAGGCTGAAGGGCTCGCACGACGCGTTTGCCGCGTCGCTACGGCAACTGGAGGCCCGACACTCCGGCAGGTGAGCGCAGCAGATCGACCGACCAACAGGTAGCGGCGTACCTGGGACCTGTTGTTGGAAACAGTGACTGGACAGGGCCTGTAACTCAGTGACTGGACAGTGACTACATAATGTTCTGTAGTTCCATCGTCTGTCGGACTCTGCATTCTCTCCCACTGAGCAGTAGAGCATTCCTCCTTGAGCTCTACTGCCCTGGGGCCCATTGTCAGACACAAAATTAGTCTTATCTTAGTCTACGTTAGTCTTAACGTTAGTCTTATCGTTAGTCTTAACGTTAGTCTTAACTTTCTCTCGTAGAGTCGGTCATGTCGAGCGGTTGACGTGTTCACCGCTAGGTGGCGTTGTTCATTTGCGAAGTGTTAGTGACGCTAGGTGGCGTTGTGTCATTTGCGAAGTGTTAGTGACGCTAGGTGGCGTTGGCGTTGCAGGTTGGAGAAGACGGAGGCGACGCGGCTGAAGGTTCGGAAGAACTACGCGCCGCAGCTGGCGAGGCTAGCACTAGAAAGCACCTCACTGAAGGACATGGTCACACATGGTGAGGAGAGGGGGGCACATAGAGAGAGAGGGGGAGAGGGGGGGAGAGGGAGGGAGAGAGAGAGAGAAGAACTACGCGTCCGCAGCTGGCGAGGCTAGCACTAGAAAGCACCTCACTGAAGGACATGGTTAACACATGGTGAGGAGAGGGGGAG
>NW_014585604.1:0-3566 GCF_000485595.1 Priapulus caudatus
TCTCTCTCGTCTCTCTCTCTACTCTCGTCTCTATATATATATATATATATATATATACATATATATGTGTTTGTGTGTGTGTGTGTGTGTGTATGTATGTGTGTGTGCGTGTGCGTGCGTGCGTACGTGCGTGCGTGCTTACGTGTGTGTGTGGGTGCGTGCGTGTGTACGTGCGTGCGTGCGTGTGTGCGTGCGTGCGTGCGTGCATGTGTGTGTGGTGAGCGTACGTGCGTGTGTGTGTGCTTGCGTGCGCGCATGTGTGTGGTGAGCTCGCGTGCGTGTGTATCAATTGTGATAGCCCATAACGCAATGTATACGTACGTAAATATTCGACTGGCCAAGTTTTGCACATCTGCTTCGGTAAAGTTTGCTCCGCCTGCAAACATCGATGTCAAATGACCTTCCGTTTTCAAACAAGCCATGTTTAATTCTGTGCAGCGACAACAACCGCCCGACATCTCGTCTCGTCGAAATATCTAACGCACACATATAACGATAAAAACTTAATATTAATGATAATAATAATAATAATAATAATAATAATAATAATAATAATAATATTAATAACAATAATAATAATAATAATACTAATAATAATAATATAAAGTAAGCGTGCCAAATGTTTCGACACATGACGAAATAGAATGCTGAGCGTAGGAGAAGGGGAAAACGAGGAAGAGGAAGGAACATGAAAGAAAGAGGAAAAAACTTAACATAAATTTGAAATAACGAGTGTAAGAAAAAAAAGGCAGATATAGAAGGAATAATTGTAAGGGCAAGAGTCGCTCTCCCCCCTCCCCAACACGACGTGACGCGGAGGTATTGATTGAACAGCGTTGCCCCTGGCAACCAGAGGCAATCAATACAGCCGCACGCGGCCGCAGTTATAGCTGCCGCAGTCGCGATAATGGGGTGCTGGCTGATAAGGATTAACCGAGGGGGATCCTAATTAGCTGGTGCGGACGTGCAAAGACTGCAATATATTTGGCATAGCGCTATAGCATAGGGGCGAAATCATGGCGGTGCTGCGCGGCTGATGCGATGCAACTTTTAGAACCGGTCAGCCGTGAAGTATCGCCATGTCGAGGGATTAACGGATTACATGCGGTAAATGCAGCGTGAAAACCTATCAACGTAAGAAGCAGCGGCCATGTTGGACACTCGCGGCGCGCCGGCGCCGTTAGGAGCCGCCACCCCCTGGAGGGTGGTGGCACAGAATAGCGGGTCTTTCCCGTCAGGTGCCGCCACCATCCAGAGCAAAGGTGGTGAAGCCGAGCGGAAGCCAACCGAATGCGGATGAAATGGACGCGGTGGTTGGCGCGCGCGGCACGTGGGTGAGCATGCACCGCGCGCGTGCCAGCGGCTATAAAAGCAGCTGCACGAGCAGAATCTGGGAATGCTCCTCTGACTCTGGACACGACCGCCCGTGTATATCAAGCAATAGTCTACTTCAATAAAACAACTAGTCATGGTATATATTCTCTGACTTTACTCTTGTCTATGTCTTTTGGCTATGAATACGACATCATAATCTACAACTGTATAGTAACGTAAAACACGGCGTTACATATTTTGGTGCCGTGACCAGGATTCGAACCTGGGTTATTGCGGGCACTTCCCGCGATGCTATCCGCTATTACGATCACGTGCCGTCATCACAATAGCATCGTGTCATCATCGTTCTTACGTTTTCGTCTATCGATTGAGACCGACGACTTCATAACCACGCCGTACCGTGGTCGGGTATGTAAAGCTGACCTTACTGCCGGTTTAGTCTAAGTCTCTCGTTATGTTTAAGTTACCTGTCGCTGTGTTACACCACGTAATTCATCATTGTCGTCGATTTCTGACTCATGCGCGTCCGTTGCGGTCTCCGCGCTACGTGCATTAGTTATCGCACACCTTCGCACATACCTAGACGGCTTTGCAGCTTTATGATTGCTGTAAATCCGACAATACTCATTCATGACGGCTTTCACCGTTATGAATGAGTATTGAGTGATCTTCGCAGCGCGTGTGTGTGCGTGTATACGCCTGTGTGTGCGTGTGTACGCCTGTGTGTGCGTGTGTACGCCTGTGTGTGCGTGTGTACGCCTGTGTGTGCGTGTATACGCCTGTGTGTGCGTGTGTAGCGCCTGCGTGTGCGTGTGTACACCTGTGTGCGCGTGTGTACGCCTGTGTGTGTGCGTGTATACGCCTGGGTGTGCGTGTGTAGCGACTGTGTGTGCGTGTATACGCCTGTGTGTGCGTGCGTGGGAGCGCCTGTGTGCGCGTGTGTGAGCGTGTGTGCGCCTGTGTGCGTGTGTGTGTGTGTGTGTGTGGGTGTACGCCTGCAACGCGTGTGTGCGCAACCGCGCGTGCGTGTGCGTGTGCCGGTGTGTGTGTGTGTGTGTGTGTGTACGAGCGTCTGCAACGCGTGTGAGACGCGTGCGCAATTGATATCATTCTTACTCGAATAATCTACCCCTAATCTCCAACCACGTTCGTCGCATAACCCCCGTTTCGCGCAGCGTGCGCTTAACAATTTTCCGCAGCATGGTGGCGAACTAAGCGCCTGTATGGCGACAAATTCTTTCACTCTCGCCTGTATGGCGACAAATTATTTCACTCTCGCCTGTATGGCGACAAATTCTTTCAATCTCGCATTGCAAGCGATACCGGCTAATCAAAATTCAACGGCTGAAACACAGAGCCGCCTAGCCGACATTTTTTTAGACAAAGACACGCACATCGACTGTTGCTTCATCGTCATTGACGAATCATTTATCTGTTTTAATGGCGACTGGACAATTACGGCCATTACGGCCATGCCATTACGGCCCTACGGCCATAACGGACGAGGCGGCCATTACAACGCTTAATTAGACGTGCATTCTCGGTTGTTTTTGACGCGCCTGCGCCGATGTCACCTCATACCTCATCAATCATGCCAACCACCTCATCGTCGTTCAGCGGTATGGCCTCACGACCCATTTACCAAGTGGTACCGCCTTTGCCTACCGGTGGGGCCTCACAACCCTCGCCCTAAGTAGGCTTCACAACTCATATTCCACGTCACTACACATATTCATATGCACTACGCTTCATCACGTTTCATTGCGCTTCGTAAGCTACCCTGCGACGCTTTCGGCTACGACGTCGGAGCAATTCACACGCAGCTGGTAGAAATCTAGAGATCTAGAGATCTAGGGTATATATTCTCTGACTTTACTCTTGTCTATGTCTTTTGAATATATATTATATATGCTATGAATACGACATCATAATCTACAACTGTATAGTAACGTAAAACACGGCGTTACATAATAAGCGGAGAAGACGCTAACCTTCATGATCTCTCTGTTGTTCGAGCTGCTCTCTCGCGCTGACCATCGTTAGCTGTACTTCGGTTGCATTGACGTGATTCAGTGTCTCTCGGAAGAATATAGGACTAAACTTATTAGATGGGAACGCTGATTCCGACTTGCTGATCCGGTACATCGTTTCTCTGCAACAATAAATGATAGATTCTTGATATATATATATATATATATATATATATATATATATATATATATATATACACA
>NW_014585605.1:0-2993 GCF_000485595.1 Priapulus caudatus
TAAGTTAACTACTTAGTTCGGTACGTGTCGTCGTTACTACTTTACTTACTACTCTCTCTCTCGTCTCTCTCTCCTCTCTCCTCCTCTCTCTCTCTCTCTCTCTCTCTCTCTCTCTCTCTCTCTCTCTCTCTCTCTCTCTCTCCCTTAATTATGTCTGTTTGCAATCATTGTTCTCAAATGATGTGCACCAAAGATTGAGGAGGTGTACAATACATACCTGCTGAGGCAAACGGTGAAGATGCGTATTCGCCTAGACTGTATGTGGAATTATCCTGTGACTGCTGACAAGCAGACGACGTATTGCAATTGTCAACATCCTTGATCTCATGGCAGAAGGCGAGGAGAATGCTGCAGTTCTGCAAGGATCCGCTATCGTCAGCGCTGTAGCAGGCGTTGGTCACATTCAGTTCCCAGACAGCTGCTCTGTAGATTAATGAGGGAAAATGCAATATTATCACATTCATGTCATTAAGTATACAATTAGTTCGTTAATATTTTTACACGTTACACACGCAGAACAATTGTACGAGAGTTCTCTAACACTATGCAGTTGAATCATTTAAACTTTAGTAAATTACAGTGCCAGGCTTGTAATTAATCTGTAGATGTCATTACATGCCTCACAGTCTGTTTGTACACCTACCATACAGTTCAGGTTCAATAGTGATAATGTTACATTCGATCAGATATTATCTAAGATAGGATGACACAGGTCTGGTGAACAGAGGAATATATATTTCTGTCACACAGTGGTATATTTAGCCACAAGTAATCGTCTTACTTTATCATTGTCTGTGGCAAGACAGTAAGAAGCGTACTAGTAGTGCTAAGTACAGAAACCTCGTAGCAGTCTGTGCATGGAGTAAAATCCAGGATATAGAGCAGAACAGAGTTATGTTCTATATATCTAGTTGCATTTGTACTTGTAGCCTAGCCACATGGCACCTTCTTGTTTCTCACTATGTGGCGAGAAGGTCGAAAGCAAATGAAGCAACCATACCTTGTAGCTTCCAAATTGCTATAACAAAACGTACTAATACCTAACTACTGATGACTCTTACTGCTCCTCCGTAGTTCCATGCCCTTATTAACGCTCATAGGGTCTATGTCCCCCAGGGTACTGCCGGAACGTACCCTGGTAACTATTTGATATGGTTAGGGTTAGGGTTAGGGTTAAAGAGTAGGCGCAGGCGACTCCGGAGAGTCGTTAGTAGAGTAGGCGAGGTACGGTCCGGCATATTAGATAGTACCAGGGTACGTTCCGGTATACCGGACCGTACCCTTCCGGCAGTACCCTGGGGGACATAGACCCTCTCAGCCTTATTAACCACATGCGTGATTTTGCGAGCATTTTTGAAGTTTGATAAGAGAGAAATTCGAAGATGGTCATTAATTACTGCTTGAATTCTGCATGATTTTGGAGCACTCTCACTATTCTCATATTAGTTCTTGCACATGCACAGTAACGCAAGTTTAGAGTTTGTCAACTTTAAAAAAATTGCTCCTTTCTAAATTGCCTGATTATAATATGAATACTGTGGCAAGTACCATGATTTAAGAAGAGTACCATGCGTGAGAATAGACTTACAATATGTATTGATGTAACAAGTCGAGTTAAACGTAGATACAATAATATACCCTATCCTGTGTTTGGGTTACATTATTGTATCTAGGTTAATCGTAGTAATGGCTAATGCGATCGTTTTATTTACGAAATTCGGCGTTTGTTTTTTAAGCTACAGGTTTTTTCGTATGGACGGGTGTCAGGCTGCTACGACATTAGCTCTAGTACTATAGCCCGCGTACAGTTGCCGCTGGGCTATAGCATCAGCCATTACGAGTGCTCGGGACCAATTTACTCCAGCCAGTCAGCGGGGACTATGTATTTCCGCACGTGGAGGGGTGGGCAGGTTGTGTTGGTTGTGGACAAAAACATTGTTAGTTAATAAGTAAGCAAATCTAAGTAATAGTACATTTGTTAATCTTCTCATGACAAAACATAATATTACAATCTTGTTTGATCGCCATTAATCTGTTACTTGACAAACAACAAATGTTTTGCCACAACCAAACCCAACCGCGCCCACCCCCTCCGACCGTTTCGCAATACATAGTTCCCGCTGACTGGCGCTGGCTCGGGCCAGCGCCACCACGAAATGGCCGTATTGAAGTTCGCACACCATCGAAGTTTGTCTTACCAGAAATCACTGCAAGTAAGCC
Organism: Priapulus caudatus; assembly: GCF_000485595.1. Lineage (NCBI taxonomy): Eukaryota > Metazoa > Priapulida > Priapulimorpha > Priapulimorphida > Priapulidae > Priapulus > Priapulus caudatus. The sequence continues at coordinate 2,221 of NW_014585605.1, forward strand.
ATTTCAACGTATAGTTAAGAGGTCTAAATTTTAGTAAGCATGATAAACTTAAGGGGGCATATTCCACTTCAGAATAACAGAGCATTTAATTGCCTACGCACAGACGTTTTAATAGCGCGGGTATTAAGCGGGTCTAATTGGTACTGCGCATCCCTAATGGCTCGTTCAGATAGCCCAGCTGGCAACGTATACGCGCTATAGTACTAGAGCTACCAACGACATGAAACATTCTTAGAGGCCTGGTTGGACACTTCATTGTAAGTCTGTAGCCAGTTTGTAAACTTATAACAGTGACAGTGTTTACTATCTGACTACTACAGCTGATAGGGTCTAATGATCCCCCACGGGTATGCCGGAACCCTACCCTGAGGTACGCGGTCGGCGTATACCGAACATACGGCCTGGTAAATAATCTAGCTAGGATATGGTTAGGGTAAGTAGGTTTAAGCGATTAAGGTTTTAGAGTTAGGGTTAGGCGAGTAGCGTAGGCGACTCCCTAGACCGTTAGTGGAGTAGAGCGAGGTAACGGTCGGCGGCATATTAGATAGTAGTCATTTAAGTAGGCGCAGAGTATGTTCCGGTATACCGACCAGACCGGCCTCAGATTGAGAACATGGTCCCAATACAACCCGTTGACAGTTATAAACACTGCGGCATACGCGCCTTAAGCCTGAAGGGTGCAAAGGTCGGAGGAAGTTTCCGTCCCAGAAAGCGCGAAGTAAAAGCGCGAAACAATGGCTGTAACGGGCAGTGTCAGGTGAAGGCTGCTCAAA
>NW_014585605.1:3111-3566 GCF_000485595.1 Priapulus caudatus
ACAACATGTCGTCCAGCGACCACGTGACCGATAGTTTTTCGACTCGTCATGGCGCAACTCTCTGTATATAGCCTAGTCTACAGTCTACTACACTAGTCACTAGCTTCGACAAACAAGTTGCCAACCATGATGCTCAACCTACGCTGTAAGAACAGATACATCATATCCTTCTAGTTTACATCCAGTTTGATCGTTAACATCTGTAGATACATCAGCAGAGCAGAAGTAAACAATTAAAATAGTCAGTAGAAAACGAATGTGTACATTTACGGACGCTGCCATTTTCATTGCAACGCCACCAATTCACTGCAGCCAATCACAAATAAGTTTCCACCTGAGCCAAGATTGCTGCCATCAACCCCTTGGCTGCCATAAGTCACACGGAATGGCATAGATATGGGGCTGTTAAAACCTTGATATATATATATATATATATATATATATATATATATATA
>NW_014585606.1:0-1373 GCF_000485595.1 Priapulus caudatus
GGAGGGAGGGAGAGCAAGAGAGAGAGAGAGAGAGAGAGAGAGAGAGAGAGAGAGAGAGAGAGAGAGAGAGAGAGAGGGGGGGGGAGGGGGATAGACTGTTATGCCATGATATATCGGCGTAATCATACACGTAGTGATTGTGTTGTGCAAACGATGTCCTTCGCCATCTGATCACGTGAAGACGTCATTAACCCATATAACGGCGGCTCGACGGCTTGCAGATTATTCGGTCGTAAAGAGAGAGAGAGAGAGAGCGAGAGAGAGAGAGAGAGATAGATAGAGAGAGAGAGACGAGAGAGAGAGAGAGAGAGAGAGAGAGAGAGAGAGAGAGAAGAGAGAGAAGAGAGAGAGAGAGAGAGAGAGAGAGAGAGAGAGAGAGAGAGAGAGAGAGAGAGAGAGAGNAGCGAGATAGAGAGAGAGAGAGAAAGAGAGAGAGAGAGAGAGAGAGAGAGTGATAGCGCGCGCGAGAGAGAGTAACCCCGTATCGAGCAGCATGCAGTATACCATAGAAAATTAACTGTAATCGCAGCAAGACGTTTACGAGGCGAAGAGACGCCCAGCGCGTTTACGCTCACCACGCCGCGCGTATATACGGTCCTTCAGTGACAAAACTGCGGATCCGCCTTACGTGTACATACTCAATAATGAGACCGCCCATCGTAACTCCGAGACCTGTTGCGTGAGACCTGTTGGAATCTTGGGATTGTAGGGGTTGCTTGCATGCGTGGGTAATGCGCTTTTAGACTATAATAAATTCATTCAAAATTATGGCTGGTGCAGAAATTATGCAGCGATATAGCAAGGAAAAGGCGAAAAATAATCGTGTGTTTATTGGCTTAATAAACTCAAGTTGACGCCAAACTATAGTGTCATATATATACTGTTATTAGTATCCGAGGCGACTAGAACATCTGTATGTAAAGTGATCAGACTCGATGTGTAAAGTCAAGGGTATATATACCCTCCGGTAGAACAACACACCTGCATGCTAATTTATCTGAGATATTCACGTACCTACTCAGCCGTATGAAAAATCACACGCATAAATTGGATAACGACATGAAAGATTCTCCTATACCCACACTAACACCTACTACCATACTAACCTACACACAGAGCAACACCCATATTACACGCTCTTTAAGAGTTACCCCACTGCATGCCCCGCCCCCCCCCCCCGCACACACGCGTGCGCACCCACTCACACTCATAGACATAAAGTCGAACATAAACACATAAGGGCGTGCGCACACACACAAACGCACCCCCCCCCCACCACAGAGAGAGAGAGAGAGAGAGAGAGACGACCGCACACAACAACAACTAATAAAGAACGAGACTACGTAACTAAACTTTACCTTTTTACCTTTTTA
>NW_014585606.1:2444-3564 GCF_000485595.1 Priapulus caudatus
GAGAGAGAGAGAGAGAGAGAGACGAGAGAGAGAGAGAGAGAGAGAGAGAGAGAGAGACCGTCGCACACAAACAACCCAAAATTTAATGAAACAGGCTAATCGTCGAAAAATATTTTCCCCTTTTTTTATATCAAAGTACAAGCGTTGTTCGCATCTGGAATAGCAATGTCCTTCTCCTGTGCATAATTTATAAACGATCACTGAATCTAATTGGTCGGCAAAATATCTGCGGAGCTACGTAGCAGTGGGTTAAGTATGACCACTGTTCATTCATCAGTTCGCAATCGTGTATGAACGTATTTGACGTAAATACAAAACCGCGCATGTAAGGTATAGGTATGGATCATATATATCACTATGCTACATACGATACAATGGCATTTCATGTTCGACCTAGCAGTCTAGAAATGTGGTTGACTTACCACTTCAACACACTTTCTTACACACTTTCAATCGTCCACATACCCACACGCATACACGCGCGTATCCAGGCACGCACGTAGCATGTGGGCAAATACACGCGCATGCATGAATAAATTGAAATTGAATACACACGCACGCTTACGAGTATGCGCAGCTATACACACGTACGCATGAGCAAGGACACCTATACGCGCATGGACAGCCACGCGCATGCACAACTATGCCCATGCATGTACAATCACGCGGATGCACACCCACACACGCACGCACGCACATACGCGTATGCTTAACTACGCGCGTACCCACGCGCATGCACACACACACGCACGCACGCACGCACGCACATACGCGTATGCTTAACTACGCACGTACCCACGCGCATGCACACACACACACGCGCACGCACGCACGCACGCACGCGCACACGCACACACGTACCTTGAGTAACATCTCGATAGTGAAGACGCCCGTGAAGGCGTAGTCCATGACGTTCAGTACGGCGTTGTGCGGCGTGTTCTCGTTGACGGGATCCTCAGCCGCCAGGGCGATGCTGCTCGCACAGATGATGATCATGATGAAGGGGTCGAAGTAGCGCAGGTTGACGATGAAGTGACAGAACCGACGCACACTGTAACGACGAAGCAGATGCGCATTCTATATCTATCTATCTTTATCTATATCCATATATATATATATA
>NW_014585607.1:0-1041 GCF_000485595.1 Priapulus caudatus
CTCACCCTCCCTCCCTCCTCGCTCTTCCACGCACCCGCACCCACACACTCCCCCTCCCTCCCTCCTCGCTCCTCCACGCACCCGCACCCACACACTCACCCTCCCTCCCTCCTCGCTCTTCCTCCGTCCCGCACCCACACACTCACCCTCCCTCCCTCCTCGCTCTTCCACGCACCCGCACCCACACACTCACCCTCCCTCCCTCCTCGCTCTTCCTCCGTCCCGCACCCACACACTCACCCTCCCTCCCTCCTCGCTCTTCCACGCACCCGCACCCACACACTCACCCTCCCTCCCTCCTCGCTCCTCCACGCACACGCACCCACACACTCACCCTCCCTCCCTCCTCGCTCTTCCTCCGTCCCGCACCCACACATTCACCCTCCCTCCCTCCTCGCTCCTCCACGCACACGCACCCACCCACTCACCCTCTCTCCCATCTCCACCCCTCCCCCCCTGCGGTACTGTGATGACGTCAGCGAGGCAGGCGGCCACACACCTGCAAGTAGCACATCCGCATCTTGGCAACCGCCCCCAGGGAGCATTCACGCTCGGTCGCACTCGGGAAATAAATATCCGCGAAAATTTTGACGGAGCGCCCCCTGGGGGTGAAGTGGTTGCAGTGCGAGGCGGGAGGAGGGGGGAGGGAGGGAAGCGCAAGATGCATTCATACTACAGTGAAGAGAGAGAGAGAGAAAGAGAGAGAGAGAAAGAGAGAGAGAGAAAGAGAAGAAAAAAAACAGAGACAGCGCGCGCGCGAGAGACACACATACACACAAGAAAAAGAGAGAGAGAGTCTNTCACCCTCCCTCCCTCCTCGCTCTTCCTCCGTCCCGCACCCACACACTACCCTTTTGCGAAACGCCGCGTGCGCGCGCGCGCCACCCCGTGACGGACAGAAGAGACCACCTTCCTCCCCGCCCACCTCCCTCCCTCGCCCTGCTCCACCCTCCTCCCTCCCTCCCTGCACGCGCGCGCGCTCTTACACCCACCCGCACACACACACTCACCCTCCCTCCCTCATCGCTCTTCCTCCGTCCC
>NW_014585607.1:2678-3563 GCF_000485595.1 Priapulus caudatus
CAGCAGCAGCAGCAGCAGCAGCAGCAGCAGCAGCAGCAGCAGCAGCAGCAGCAGCAGCACACGCCTATTATCAGTAATTATTTGCAATTCGTCGCCGAGTTGCAATTACTACGGCTGTCAAGAACGACTGGACATCAAGCCCACGCAAATACGCGCACGCACGCACACGCACGCAGCCACGCACGCACACGCACGCACGCAAAGAGAGACACATACAGATACAGACACACGCGCATACACACACACGTGCGCGCACGCGCACACACGCACGCAGAGAGAGACATATACAGATACAGACACAGGCGCACACATGGAGAAACACATACAGATACACGTACACGTGCATGCACGCACTCGTAAACACGCACACACTCCACACACCCCCCCCTTCACACCCACACACTCTATCTCGCTCTCGCTCTCTCTCTCTCTCACACATACACACATACACACGCACAGACACACACACGTACACACGCGCGCACACGCACACCTACACCGATAAGTGAACGCGCACACGCACGTATATATGCACGCACGCACGCACGCCTCACAAATAAGCGAGCACGCACGGACGCACACACGTGTACACGTCACACACACGCGCGTGCACACATTTCAATTTCGTCGAGGGTGGTGAGACGAGAGTATGAAACCCCACCACCCCCATCACCCCCATCACCACCATCTACCACCACCCCCATCACCCCCATCACCACCATCCACCACCACCCCCATCACCACCATCTACCACCACCCCCATCACCACCATCTACCACCACCCCCATCACCACCACACACCACCGCACAACCCACCACCCCCATCACCACCATCTACCACCACCCCCATCACCACCATCCACCACCGCACAACCCACCACCCCC
>NW_014585608.1:0-3563 GCF_000485595.1 Priapulus caudatus
TAATATATATATATATATATATATATATATATATATATATATATATATCTACCTTTTTGTCATATCCCAGCATGTTATATGTTAAATCTTCCACTGTTCCACTTCCAAAAGTGGTCGCTAGCAGCAGTAAATCTGGTGGCATGTCTTTTTTCTCCAGGCCGACCGTGTTAAAGAGGCCAACGGCCTCCACACCGTTAACCGAAAAGGGACCTGTAATAACGCTTACGTCATAATACTGCTATATATATATCAGGAGTAGATAATAGGGAACCCGCTAGGGGTTCCCTATTATCTACCCCTAATATATATATAGCATCAACGTTAACAATACAATACATGCCTTTTTTCCGAACGACAGTTGATGACTTATAAACGTTATGCTTTGTTTACCTTGCCCTATCAAATTCCACTTAGCTCTGGTCTCAACGCTGCCCAGCCCTGGTCACAACGAGCCCACGACGCATTTGTGCAACCCCGACACGACCAGAAAATTGGGCAAATTCGTGCGTCATCGCGCGTGCTGCGCGCCCAAGACAGTCCTACGAAATTTTGCAGCATCGTGGCATCGACTGCCGTCGTGCCAGGCCAACAATTGAACACTGCCCAGCTTTTTTGTTTGCCACGATTTTTTGTCAGCTATCTATGCTCTTCTGTTGGTCGCTGAGTCTGTCCTACAACAGGCCTTCGCGACAGTCTTGCGTACTGTCGTCGATAAATATCGTGTCGCTGAGTAAGTACCCAAGAAGAACATTATTTTATATGGCTATATAGCTCGCGGCGACTATGATACGCTTGGAATTACAAAACTGCCTGTCGGCGCTGAAACGAGGAGGCTATTCCACCTACAGCGACCTACGGCGACTGCCCTGCTGAGGGTCTGGTAGTAAACTCCAGCACGACAATAAGTCTATAGTGCTGTTGGCGTTGATCCGGGCTCCGGCAGCACGCAGAACCGGCCCGAATACTCCCGACGTTGTGGGATTCAGGCCGCTGGCATCGAGCCGGCGCCTGATGTTTGCCGGCAGTATATGTACTCGATGCCAAGAGTTAGAGCCGGCAATCTGCGGCTGCACTTCGGCGGGTTCATGCGATTCGAGTCCCCGGCATGTTTCCCGAGCTGTTGCTGTATGCGAGCATCAAGTGTCGCCTTCGCATCACCAAGGGCAACCTGCTAGCGCTGCCGCACCCCTCTTGAGACTATTGCGGCCGCAGAGGCTACAACGGATTATTTTATTCGTCAAATCAATTTTTATTTCAAATTTACCACATTTTTCATTTCAAATTCACTTTTCATTCAAAATTCATTTTCATTTCATTGTCATTTTCATTTGCCATTCTCCATTTTCATTGTCATTCCTCATTTTCATGTTTCATTCTCAGTTCTTATTCTTCATTTCAATTTCAATTCTCATTCTGCATATCTCATTCTTCATTTCCATTTCTATTCTCATTCATTATTTCATTCTCATTCTCATTTCTCATTTTCATTCTGCATCTCTCATTCTCATTTCATTTCATTTTCATGCTCATCTCATTCTCATTTCATTCTCATTCCATCTCCATTTCATTTTCCATGTTCAGTTTCATTCTCATTTTCATTTTCATTCTCATTCTCATTTTCATCTTTCATTTTCATTCTCATTCATCATTTCCATTTTTCATTTTTCAGTTCAAATTCATTCTATCATTTCATTCCAAATCATTTGCCGATGTATATATCTCGCGGTGCGAGATCTACGGCATATAGTGGTGGGGGACGAGGACGCCTTCACTTCCCTTACGTGGATTCGGCAATCAACAAGAGCAACAAAACGCCAGTTGTTTTCGGTTATGATCGGTAGCATAAGCCGTCTTTCGATTAATATTCATGACTAAAACCACACATCTTTACTCATTTAATATAACATATAAGTATCACTTATAATCCTGCAACTTCTTTGTGTAAATGTTGTGTATTTTCATGCTTCATCTTAAAATTATTAGAGGGTTCGCGCTCTCGTAATAACGACATTACGCTACGTAGCACGTACTCCACAACTGCCTACTCGACGTACAGGCCCTTCGATGTCAGCCTCCCGTCGCAGGCAGCCGTCCGAGTTCCTGTTGTGGTATGGTAGGACTATTATCTACAGTAACGCAGCCCACATAGTCTTAATGTTTGATTTGACCTAATAACGTCATCACTTCAACACCGTTAAAACACCGCATAGCAACACATATCTCTCTCCCACCCATTTGTGCATGCCACAGCATACACAGTAGCATTAGATTAGTATATCGGTAGTACGTATGGTAGTATTAGGTACTAGTACCTACACAGTAGGGAGTTAGTAGTAGTAGTACTAGTACCGCTATAGTAGTAGTAGTAGGTTAGTAGTTATTCGTACGTACTTCTAACCTACTGGTGCTATCTGTCATGCACAATGGCTGCGCGTGCATATGTGTCTGCATCGGCTGTAGTTTCAACGCGTGTTGAAAGTGAAGTTATTAGGTCAAATCAAACATTAAGACTATGCCCTGGTATCGTGTAGTACTAGTCCTACCTCGAGCGACACGCTCCTGCGCAGCGGAGCGAATCGCAAGGGCCGTTATAGTACCAGTACGGCAGTTGTTCAGTACTACTACGCTACGCTAACTGTCGTATTACGAGAGCCGAACCCCTCTAATAAACTTTAAGATTGAAGACTGAATAATTAACCGACATTTGACGACAGAGAGGAATTCGCAATTATAGTGACTATTCATATGTTATTGATTAATTGAGTAAAAATTGTCTCTTTCCATGAGAATATACAGTCAGAAAAACGCCCCACTTATCTACCGATCATACAAACCAAAACAACTGGCTTTGTTCTCTTGCTGCACTCCCACTAGGGAAAGTGGACGTCACTCACCGCCACCCAACCAATATCCGATAGCCATTCTCGGCCACCGCGAGTTCATCGCCAAATGACATTTGAAGGAAAATGAAAAATGACATTTGAAAATGAAAATAAAAGAAAATGATGAATGAGAATGAAAAATGAAAAATTATAAAGTGAGCAATGAGAATGAAGAGCATGAAAATGAAGAATGAAAAGTGAAAATGAAAAATGAGAATGAGAATGAGAGATGTAAATGAAAAATGAGAAAGCAGAATGCACGAATGAAATTGAAAAATGAGAAATGAGAATGAGAATGAAAAAATCAGAATGAGAATGAGAATGAAATGAGAAATGAGATGAGATGAAAACATTTGAAAATGAGACATCCGCAGAATGAGAATGAAAAGAAAATGAGAATGAAAATGAAAATGAAAATGGAAAGTTATATATATGAAGAATGCAAAATGGAAAATAATTTGAATGAAAAATGAAATTTTGAACATGAAAAATGATATTTAAATAAAAATGAATTTGCAAATAATAATGCAATTTGAGAATAGAAAAGATTCCGCGAGCCATCTCGCCCACCATACTCTGCAGCCTGGGCCTAAAGGCTGCGCCTTATGACCACTGCGCTATATGAGCCACGAGGCAAACAGTCTTATCGCAGCCTTGCCCCATAATACTCTTCCGTGTCCC
>NW_014585609.1:0-3563 GCF_000485595.1 Priapulus caudatus
CCTCACTCCTGTTATAGTCTCGTCAGGTGTATAGTGTGTGATAATGTAAAATATGGTGTGCGTGTACTTCGCATCTCGTACTACTAGTCCATTGACCTCGATGCCCGTTATTATTGATATATGTATAGTGTGTATGTTAGAGTAGCTGTGCGTTTGATTATCCTCTAGTGTTTGATAATCATTGTACATGATGGCGGTAGTATTGGAGACGAAGGCAATAGTCACTGGAGAAGGTTCGACTATGAGTATATAAATAGAAGCTTCAACTTACAACAGGTGATGTCAGTGAGGAGCGATAGTATCATTATCGCGCATTGAGTAGTGAAACGCTGAACGGAAGTACCAGGAAATACAAGGAGCTTCCTTTAGATCCATATGCTAGCTCCACAGGCTGATAGCTAGTGGTTAGTCATTACGCCTACTATCATTAGTATATGTGATTAATGCTGCATGCTATAAGGTAACTATTAGTAATACCACAACCCACGGCAGTAGCAAGGACTTCGTATAGACCTGGTGACTACGCGCCTCAGGTAAGCGTGGTTAGTGATATCTCAATTGTAAATGACTATACTATAAGTCGATCTATAGGTAACCTATACATCAACCACGCGACAGTACAAGGACTATTGCTATAACTCTGACTTGAGCTCATACAGGTCGCTATAAAGAAATTTATCATGTATGTGAATATTAGTAGTTTATTCTCATACATGTGTACCTGATGACTAATATATAATATTCAATCATACTATGTAATGTGATATACTGATATTATGGTAACTTGATCTATAGGTCTGAATACTACTGATACTATCATTAATTAGCTAGTACCACATGGAAAATAGTTCAGACTCGAACATAGAAAAGGTTGTTGTGCGTTGTTGCTTTTCATAAAGCGATTTGCTGGCGTCAAATCGATTCTCAGTGCATTACAAGATAATCGTTCGTATGTTTAAGTGTGTGGCACCTCATATGTCTACAAGCGGATAAACATTCTGTGGAGTCATGATTCTCTACATGCTCAGATAAATAATCAGAGGCGAGATATACAAATAATATACGGGTGTGGTCTGGAACGTGGTCGAACTCTTTACATGGCAGTACACGTAATATCAATTGAGGACTTCCTAGCTAACCTAGACACTATAGCTCCAGTGAGGTGCTAAGCCATGGTTAGCAGCGAGTGCGAGTCAAAGTTCTTATCCGAACCGTACTATACGGAGGTTTGTTGATTTTTATAATTATGGTTCACAGCCAACTATAGCGTGATCAGCTGATAACTTATCGACTTCGCATTTAACAGATCACAAGATTTTCGCTAGACCTGCTAGCTCCTCAGGTAAGCGTGTTAGTCATCACACTATACTATACCGCTTGATCTAGTAGGTAACCTACGCACAACCACGCAGTACAAGGACTCTCCAGACCTGCGTAGCCTTCCAAACAGGTAAGCGTGGTTAGTCATCACCCGGGTTAAATTGCCATCCCCGATAGCGATCTAGTGAGAGTATAGCCGAGACTGAGCAATCTCTAACGCGATCAGACTATACACAAACCACCGGCAGTCACAGGACTCTCCTAGACCTGCTTAGCGCTCCTCAGGTGAAGCGTGTTAGGTCATCACCCCTCTATATATAGCTGATGTAATAGGTAACTACGCACAACACGGCAGTACAAGGACTTGCTAGACCTGCTAGCTCTGCCAGTCAGGCTATAGCGTGAATTAGTCCAGTCACTGCGGTATTACTATACGTGCCTGATCTATAGGTAAGCTATACACACCCACGCAGTAGCAAGGACTTCCTAGACCTGCTAGCTCCAGTCCACAGGCTAAGCATGGTTAGTCATCACTCTCTATACTATAGTGATGTATCAGGTAACTAAACGCCAACCACCACGCAGTAACAAGGACTTCCTAGACGCTGCCACTAGCTCCGTCAGGCGTAAGTGGTTAGTCATCATGTATATACTATAGCTGATCTATAGGTAACTACGCACAACCCACGCGGTACAACCAGGACTCCTAGTACGTCTGCTAGCTCCACAAGGTAAAGCGGTTAGTCTCACCACACCCACGGCCTATATATATGCTGATCTATAGGTAACTAGGCTATGCACAACCACGCGCCAGTAAAGGACTTCTAGACCATGGCTGCTACTCCTCACAGGTAAGCGTGATTAGTCATCAGACTCTATAAACTATGCTGATTATAGGTACTAACGCCACAACGCACGCAGTACAAGGACTTCCCTAGACCTGCTAGCTCACAGGTAAGCGTGATTAGTCATCCTCTATACTATAGTGATCTATAGGTAACTATACATCAACCACCAGTACAAGGACTTCCTAGACCTGCTATCCTCAGGTAAGGCATGGTTAGTCATTTTCACCTAATACTACAGGCTGATCTATGTACTATACACAACCACAGCGTACAAGGACTTGCCTAGACCTGCTCGCTTGCCACAGGTAAGCAATGGTTAGTCATCACCACCTATACTATAGCTGATCTATAGGTAACTATACACAACCACGCAGTACAAGGACTTCCTAGACCTGCTAGCTCCACAGGTAAGCATGGTTAGTCATCACCCTATACTATAGCTGATCTATAGGTAACTATACACAACCACGCAGTACAAGGACTTTTTTTAAATCAGATTGAACATCCGTCGCTTCTCGCGTATTTCCAGGATTGGAAAGACGAGCGAGCGACCACGAAGCAGCAGAAGCAGCAGCAGCAGCAGGAGGAGCAGAAGACAGACCAGGAGGTTGCCGCGACGACGGGCAGCGCGCACGGGCGGGGCGTCACCGCGGCAACGACACAGGGGAGCAATGCGAGGAGGGTGTCGTGCGTCGCCATGACGGCTCAGATCACAGAGGAGGAGGAGGAGGAGGAGGCTGAGGAGAACAAGCGTGGCGACGCGGCGACGGACACGGCGACGGATGAGGTACGGAGAATCATGTGCGAATTTTACCCATCACCTGATCCGACGCCGGCCCCAGCGATGCAGCCGATGTCATTACATGAGTCGAGCCATTATATAACCTTTATTATTATTATTAGTAGTAGTAGTAGTAATAGTATTCGAGCACCAATATATAACCATTGCAGGGATACATTCTTCTATATATTGAATTTTATTATTAATATTATCAGGAGTTAATAATACAGGTGTTATAAGCTATTGATATTATTATTATTATTATTATTTGTTGTTTATATTAACCGCAGGACGTGGAACTGTTGTTCCGAACACCGCTGGAACTTCTCGAGATCTTCTCTGAGTTGGAAGAGCAGAACCTCTCTCTCATTCAGAACAGCCAGGAGACGGAGGAAGCCCTGGAGGAGATTAAACAATCCATCGAGGCAGCGAAAATGAAAATGTAAACTAGAAAACGTGTTATTATTATTATTAAATTAAACAAATCAAGTAATCAAGAGATTGGAATAAGTTTGTTTGGGATACCATGTCAGATCAGCCTAACGATCCTCCCTTCCATTGGCGATGATGATGATGATGATGATGATGATGATGATGATGATGATGATGATGAT
>NW_014585610.1:0-3562 GCF_000485595.1 Priapulus caudatus
ACCGGGCGCTCTTAAGGAGCAGAAGGAGCATTACGCTGGCATTTCTGCGCTTTGTCATGCAATCGTCGCGTTGAACGTTAGAACGGCTGCCACGATCTTGATCTCGATGCAGTCGGTGATGTAGGAAGCGATGTCGTTGCTTAGGGTAGACAGTGACGACCACGGTTGCCTGCCCAAGTGTAAGCACGGTAGTACGTGAGACACACTGGGCTGACACACCACGCTTGTGCGTGGACACACCACCGCATTTCGCGCTGACAACACCCACGTGGCGTAATACACCACGCCTTGTGCGGTTGACACATCACGCTTGTGCGTGACACACCACGCTTTCGCCGTGCGTGACACACCACGCTTGTGAAGTGCACACACCACGCTTGTGCGTGACACACCACGCTTCGTGCGATAAAACACACCACGCTTGTTGCGTAAGCACACCACGTTGTGCGTGACACCACCACGCTTGTGCGTGACACATCACGCTTTCGTGCGCTGACACACCACGCTTGGCGTAACACACCACGGCCTTGTGAGTGACACACCACGCTTTTGTGCGTGAACACACGTTGTGGCAGTGACACACCACGCTTGTGCGTTGACACATCACGTTGTGGCGCTAATACACACACTGTTGCCGTGACACACTTACGCTTCGGTGCGTGACACATCACGCTGAGCGTGACCATCACGCTTGTGCGTGACACGATTACGTAAAAAGTAAATCATGTGGGGGTTGCTGAGGTCAAGAAATAGCATTCGTTCACATTTTTACAGCGGTGCATGAATCACGTGTCTGTCACTTTACTTATCTGGAGTGTCCTGACTTACACGCGCCCAATCCGTGTCTATTGAAGATTTCATTTTCCACACGCGAAAGTCGTCGCCTATGTCATTTCGTCAATGAGCAAGCTGAAGCGTATAAAATCATGCACCGGTGTTAGTCATTATTTTAGTTAATCTAATCTATATATTCATCTATCTATCTATCTAACCCGATCTATCTATCTACTCTACTCTAATCTTATCTATCTATCGATCGCTATCTATCTATCTATCTATCTATCCATCTATCTATCTTATTCTAATCGAATCTATCTATCTATCCTATTCTATCTATCTATCTATCTATCTATGTATCTTCTATCTATCTATCTATCTATCGTATCTATCTAATTCTATTCTATCTAGTCTATCTATCTATCTATCTATCTATCTATCTATTTCTAATCTATCTATCTATCTATCTATCTATCTATCTAAATCTATCTATCTTCTATCTATCTACTCTATTCTATCTATCTATCTATCTATATCTATCTATCTATCTATCTATCTATCTATCTACTATCTATCTATCTATCTAATCTATCTATCTATCTATCGTATCTATCTAATTCTATCTACTGTCTATCTATCTAGTCTATCTGCTACAAGCTTCATACATTACCTGCCTACCCAACCGACCTACAGGTATCTACCTACCCACACACACCTACCTACTCCCTACCTAGCTACCTACCTAACCTACTACCTACCTACCTCTAACTTTACTATATATTATTTGTTCATTCATTTATTCGTTCTTTCATTCATTTATATACAGCAAAAGCGCGAGGTGAGAGTAGTTGAATAGTAGATCCTCTCAGCGTTCTTCGCTCGTCGCGAAGTCAAGCGATCGAATAAAGTTGTAGAGTGCTTACCGTTACACGACACATTGCAGATGTTCGGACTAACGTAGTTGGTCACGCGTCGGAACCTGCTTGATACGGATCGCACCAGTACAGGTCGCTGATGGCGAACAGACCCCAGTCCCTGTCGTGTCGCCACACTGTCCCGCGCACCTTGCTCGTCGTGTAAGTAGACTGCTCCTCGGCAAGACACACCCCTGAAGGAGAGGAAGAAAGAAACTCATAAATCACACGTTGCTGTTAAAGATAGCGTGTCGCGGATCTGGAGCTAAACGATAGTTCGATGTGATTTCGATATATCGATCATGGCGCGTCTTGTTACGACACGACATGCCAGTTTGCAGTTTCCTTCTCGTTTCTCGTCTGTTTCCTGTGAGAAATAACGACGAGAAACTCGCCTAACCAGTAGGTGACGCCGTATGTCAGGTTGTAGTTGCCACCAGGGGCGCCCCAACCTTTGAACAACAACGGTTCGTACCGTATAAAAATGATTGCATATTACTGGCTATGCATATATTGTTCGCGGAGTTGGCTAGCTCTACCTGAGTATAGCCCTTCGCTCCACAACATGGGTTAGGAGAACGGTACCTTTACACTTGCAGATTCTAGCAAGCCTTGGTTAGACGAATGGTTACGTTAAACATAAATTAATATTAAATTCATCGCAACGAATTTCACACACACACACACACACACACACAACACACACACACACTACACACACACACACACACACACACACACAACACACGAACGGCGGCACGGCACGCACACGCACACGCATTGCTCCACACGCGCCACACGCACATGCCCACACGCACGCGCTACCACGCCACACACACACACACACACACACACACACACCACACACACAGCAACTCACCCACACACACACACACACACACACACACACACACACCACACACAACACACACACACACACACACACAGCACACACACAAACACACACACACACACACACACACACACACACCCCCCACACACACACATACACATACACAATACACACATACGCAGCCGCCAATATTCGTGTGTTAATTATTTTGTAATTCTCATCCCATTGTTCCCGAATCGCCCAAACTTATAAAAACACGGGCCGTGACCGAAACGCGTTCTTTTTTTATCTCTAACATCCTGCTTGAGCTTTTGATGATGCTGCCCTGGGTGCTCGCTGGCAGCATACTGCGTAGATGTGCCCTCGCCCCGCCCCCTGATCCTGGTGAGGGGAGTTAAGTCGTCACGAAACTGTTCTGTTGTTCCAGAGAGACTACGGGGAGGGGAGGAAGGTCAAGGATATCTCGCCGTGTGTATTATAATGTAGATGTTCGTGTGGGAACCATGATTGCAAGCTTGCTCTGTGATGTCGCATGTCACAACGGTTTACAGATTGGCATAGAACGTAACAAGATTATCTGCCCGTCTATTTGTCTTTCTGTACTTACATCCGTTCGTCCATCCGTCCGCTCATCTATCTTTCCATCTACCTGTCTGTCTGTCCGTCTGCCTGTCTATCTGGTCCTCCCTCGCTCTCCTTCGCCCTCTCTCTCTCTCTCTCTATCTACCCCTTCTCTCTCACGCTCACACACACGCACCCTTCTTTTTCGTCGCCTTCTCATGATTGCCATCAATTTATATTGTACATGATTGTGTATGTGCACACTACAGTAACCTAACCTAGCCCGAGGGCTTGCATCTAAACCGGCTTAACCATTTACAGCTAGCCTTACGTCTGTGGTGGAATACAGACTCTAATATACTCCTCATCCACACGCGCGCACAAACACCCACCCACCCACACACACACACACACACACACACACACACACACACACACACACACACACACACACACA
>NW_014585611.1:0-3561 GCF_000485595.1 Priapulus caudatus
CAGAAACCTATGATGAGATACTCCCTAACCATATTAAATGCATATTCATAATAAAATGTGACTCCTCTGGTGAGATATTGCGCATGCGCCAACACATTAGCATAGCCGGATTGTGCACTGGCTGGTATATGCGGCGGGGACCTTACATGCAAGGTCTTCTTTGTCTTTCTCAAGAAAAGTCTACAGATAGGATTTTATAATATAAATCTATGCTAGAATACCTCCTCTTCATTTTAAATGCATAATTTTTCCAATATATTCTTTTTCTCTGGAGATATTGCGCATGCGCGAGCGCCGTTTCAAGCGTGCAGTACGGACTGAAGAAAATGCATAATATAGCTTGCTAAGAGAGCGAGAAAGGTGGGAAACTGAGGAAAAGCGGCAGGCAAGGTAGCTAGGGGCGGTAGAAGAAGAAGAAGAAGACTGAACGAAGGACAAGGAAAGCAAGAGAAAGGACGGGAGGTGATGAAATAGGAGTTTTGCACCCCACAGGCTAGGGCGCTCTCCTAATCATAAACACAGGTCTACTGAAAATAATTTACTACAGAAATCTATGCTGAGATACCCCCTAACCATATTAAATGCATATTCATCACAAAATATGACTCCTCTGGTGAGATATTGCGCATGCGCTAACATACTAACATATCCGGATTGTGCACTCGTTAGTATATGCGGAAGGGACCTTACATACAAGATCTTCTTCGTCTTTCGTAAGAGAAGTCTACAGATGGAATTTTATCATATAAATCTATGCTAGAATGCCTTCTCTTCATTTTAAATGCATAATTTGTGCAACATATTCTTCTTCTCGGGAGATATTGCGCGTGCGCGAGCGCCGTTTCAGACGTGCAGTACGGACGGAGGAAAACTGCTTAATATAGCTTGCTAAGAGAGCGAGAGGGGTGGAAGACTGAGGAAAGGCGACAGACAAGATAGCTGGGGGTGGTAGAAGAAGAAGCAGGCTGAGCAAGGAAGGCAAGAGAAAGGACGGGAGGTGATGAAATAGGAGT
Organism: Priapulus caudatus; assembly: GCF_000485595.1. Lineage (NCBI taxonomy): Eukaryota > Metazoa > Priapulida > Priapulimorpha > Priapulimorphida > Priapulidae > Priapulus > Priapulus caudatus. Next base: position 1,014 of record NW_014585611.1, read on the forward strand.
TTTGCACCCCACAGGCTAGGGCGCTCTCCTAATCATAAACACAGGTCTACTGATAATAATTTATTACAGAAACCTATGCTGAGATACCCCATAACCATATTAAATGCATATTCATCACAAAATGTAACTCTTCTGGTGAGATATTGCGCATGCGCTAACATACTAACATAGCCGGATTGTGCACGGGCTGGTATATATACCGCGGGGACCTTACATGCAAGGTCTTCTTCGTCTTTCTTAAGAGAAGTCTACAGATGGAATTTTATATTTGGATATTTTTAGCGTCGTAAATATTGTCTGTATACATTATTGGTTGAATGGTTTGAACACGGCATTCTATCGTTATTAAGGGATTTATTTAAATTTATATTACATGTCAGACCACTGCGATGCTGCCGAATGAATATACATATATATATTATATACTGTGTATATATGTATGTATATAATATAATATGGTATATACTGTATGTATATACTATAATATATTATACCATATTACTAATTGTGGATATATATGTATGTTATATGATATATATTAATATATATATATATATACTATATATATTGTGTGTGTCATATATGATATAGTAATATAATATATTATATATAATATATGTGTGTGTATATATGTATGTATATATATATATATATATATATATATATATATGGTGCGTTGGTGCGTGCGCTGTGTATTCATACATTCCTTATATATAATATATTCCTAATTCTTCCTGTTTACGCTACTGTAGAAATTTCGTACAACTGGCCCTGTCGGTGAAAGATTGGAAAATAGGTACTTCAGATTAAACTTCTGGTAGACACTAAGCTGCCTTAATTCAAAGATATAATCATGCAAACAAACGTAGATTCATTCACTGCATTAAATGTAGAAATACAGCTGCTATGTGTCATATACTATATGTTTTATAGGCCACCTAGCGTAACATCGGGCAGCAAATCTAAGCTTCCTAAATGATATTCATATTATAACTCAGATATAAAAACGCCATTTAAAATCGGAAGGAACATTTGTGTATAAGCTCACTGAAAATGCAATTATTATTTGTTCTTAAAGAAATATCTCTTGCGCCATCTCTTCTCTCCTCTTTCTCTCTCCTTCTCCTCTCTCTCTCTCTCTCTCTTTGCTCATCTCCTCTCTCTCCTCTCTCTCTCTCTCTCTCATCTATTTTATCTCCTCTCTCTCTCACAAACCACTCTCCACACACACACACACCACACCACACACACACACACACAACACACAACACACACACACACACACACACACACACACACCACACACACACACACACACACCACTCTCTCTCTCTCTCTCTTCTTTCTCTCTCTCACACACACACACAACACACACACACCACACACACACACTCACACACACACCACAACACAACACACACACACACCACACACACACACACTCCTCTTCTCGCATCTTTCTCTCCCCCTCTCTCTTACGATTATATGTACATACGTATATATGCTATAAGTGTGATATGCCTAAGTACTATTTCCATACGTGCGCATTCGCATGGGGCATTAACCTATCGCCTTGTATGTTGATCGTGCTCTAAGCACGATTCGTAGTAAGCTATGAGGTGACTCTGAATTTGCCACATGACGGTTGACGGCAGTTGGAATGGGAAGTCACGGAATTCGCTGAAAGTCAGCACTGTCACCACATGGGCGTAGTCTCTGGCCATCTTCTTCTCGTGCGCTCGAGGGGCGAGGGCTTGCTGCACAATCTTCGTAGAGCTTCAATACGTAAAAATGAAATCGGTATTTTTTACAATAGAAACAATAGTACCTAACGCTAGTAAACGATATAAATCAACTGTCTCTCTATTGCCTGTCATCGTTAACTCGACTTAATACTTGCATACAAACTTATTAAAACAAATTATGAAACTGATAGTACTTACGGAATGATAGCTTATAATTATCGATAACAACGCTAAACGACCCGCGTATAATGTCAACGAAGTAAACTTCTAATTAATAATTAATTAAATTTAATTATTAATTTATATTACTATAAAAAACGCATCTTTTTCGGGGTGTTCATGAACGTCGGATTTGATTCTCCTAATCAGATGACGACACATTAATCTATACCTGCTACTATCGTCCATCAGTAATATGACTATGGACATCGGCATCTCAGACGCTTCGACTATTCGTGCGCGAATAGATTTTTTCTGCATTCAAGGAGAAATACATCAATACTTAGCTATCATACAACATCGGTATCATCTGTTTAAATACGTTTGTGAGGTTTTTATTTACATGTAACACGAATAATACACGGGGTGAATATACGGAGCGCCTTATTTCAGAGAATGAAATTAAGAAAAGGAAAGAAAGCGAAAGAGAGAAGAGAGAGAGAGAGAGAGAGAGAGAGAGACAAGAGGAGAGAAAAGAAAGAGACTGACGAAATGAGCGAGAGGAGAAAGAGATGAATAGATAGATAGATAGATAGAATTAGATAGATAGATAGATTTAGATAGATAGATTAGAATAATAATCT